>NW_025319022.1:300000-407963 GCF_016746245.2 Drosophila santomea
TTGTGATTGCGCCATTGCCTACAATATGGCCTAAGTAGCTGACCTCCTTTCTACAAATTTGCTTTTGTGAACATTGATGGTTAATCCAGCTTTTCTTAGACAAGATGCTATTTCTTTCAGAACTAATACATGTCGTTCAAAAGTATCGGATACGATCAAAAGGTCGTCTAGATATATAAATACTTCGTTTTTTAAAGTGCATGGAATTATTCGGCCCATTAATTTGGACATGGTTGAGAGCGCGTTGGTAAGACCAAATGGCATTACGGTGAAGTGGTAGAGAGGTCTACCTGGTACCGTAAAAGCTGTTTTATCACGCGAACTTGTCCCTAGTGGGCAACCGGCTTTGGCAACCGGCTTAGGATGCCATCTATGATGGGCATTGGATAAGCATCCTTGCGTGTCACTTGGTTCCCTTTCGGCTATCTATACATAATCGCACTTTTCCGAGTTTGCGGACCAATACGACAGGGGAAGACCACGCACTGGTCTACTCTTCAATAACCCCTAAGCAAGCATGCGATCCAGTTCATCATACATAAGTTTTTTCGATAGCTGGGGACACAGGATAATGTCGCTGCTTGATAGGTACGGAATCGCCCAACGTCAATGGAGTGGGGAAGCATGGTCGTTCTTCCTATACTCTTTTCGGCAAAAGAAGGAAAGCATTAAACTACGGCGTCAAGTTGCTGTTTTTGTTCTTCAGTCAGAAAACGAACATCGTCTAGATCTACTGCTGAGAGATTACTTTCTGGACTAGGTTTCATTTTAGCATATGGTAATAGCTGATATTCTGTCCAAAAATCGAACCCTAAATAAAGTGATTGAGTATAAAAAAAAGCAAAGAAACGAAGCAACAACATGCCTCCGAAGAAAGATTACGTAATGCAGAAGACCTGCAACATAAATGCAGAGAAGCAGGACTCTCAACGTCAGAAATCGTGAAGACTTATTGAAGAGACTAAATGCCCATAACAGTGACACGAGTACGCGAGTGCAGGAAACCAATCAATGCAAAAAAAAATTGCCGAATTAGAGAAACCATTGCGCGAACTTCAAGAGAGATCTTTTTCATCGAGCAGTATCTCCTCTCCAATCGGAAACGGTCAAACGCAAACGAAATAATAGAGTGTAGTGTATGCCTAACGTCTCAACAAATCCTTTCGCGATTGATTGCGTCACAAGCTAAGGTTGCTACGTCACAGCAACACGATAATGTTGATACGTCTCCGCAACACGCTAATGTTATCACGTCACAGCAACACGATAATATTGTTACGTCTCAGCAACAGTACAATATCGTTACGTCACAGCAACACGATAATGTTGCTGGCGTCTCGGCAGCACGTTAATGTTATCACGTCACAGCAACACGATAATGTCGCTGTCTTTCCCCAACATTCGATCTTTCCGCAACTTGTTAATTTCTCTAGACACCGCAAAACACGTTAATTCGCAACGTATACTTATTCGTCACAGCCAAATTAATTCTCCGATTCCCACGCTCATTTGGGACACTGTAACGCAACAGCGGCACCGTTCGGCACATATTTACAGCCACAACTATGATTTATATCATACAATACACATTCGTAACATCGTCAAAAATACGAAATCCATATACCCCGATTCCGCCAAACTTCTTATACAACCGCGGCTCAACGGTATCTGAAAACATTAATAGTTCGTACGGAAATATAAGTGAAATGGTATCTCTTCTCCCCGAATTCAACCCATCATCCATCAAGTCCTTAGATTCGCAACACTTCATTAGAGCGTTGACTCCCTTCAAACCGCATATCGTTGGATGATCGATATCTAATATTTGCAGTTGAACAAAAGATGCTTGGTTCTGCTTGGTATTGGGTAGACTCAACTGAAGAAGTCTTCCAAACTGGCCAGAGTTTAAGTCAAAGTTCCTCAACGATTTCCATGTCTCGATAATTCGAAGACGTTCACCTTAAAATGTCAAAAATTCGTCGAGATCTCAGAGAATCACCGCAAGACTATTTCTATAAAATGCTAGCTATTGGTAAAAAGGGTGAGTTAACGATTCAGCAATATCAACACACATCATCACGGGATTAATGATTACGATTTTAAAAGGAAGATATCTAATAATTATATATCTTGTAACGACCTGTTAAGAGATATTCTTGCCTATTCAGCGCATAACGAAATAAAGCATAATCACTTTATATGTCTAGCAAACGTGATTCCAACGCTCAAAACAAATATCAAGCGTTTCCAAAAATGTTAGTATGCCACGCCCATTAGTTTGGGGTACCGAAAGGTGCTGGTGAGCAACGTTTGGCGTTGTAGTGTATAAGCAAGATCGGTTTTTTATTTAAGGCATTTGGTGTTGCATTTTTGCACTGTATGCAACGTCCTTTCTCCAAAAACACCCAATGTTCATAATGTATCATAACTGAGATTGATCCGAAATTTGTACTTATTTGTTTGAAGAAACACTGTTTGAATATACTACTGAGCTTTCTCTTTCTGCATTTGTTGGTCGACCTCTCTTTATACCCGTTACTCGTAGAGTAAAAGGGTATACTAGATTCGTTGAAAAGTATGTAACAGGCAGAAGGAAGCGTTTCCGACCATATAAAGTATATATATTCTTGATCAGAATCAATAGCCGAGTCGATTTGGCCATGTCCGTCTCTCCGTCCGTCTGTCCGTCTGTCCGTCCGTCTGTCCGTCCGTCTGTCTGTCCGTATGAACGTCGAGATCTCAGGAACTACAAGAGCTAGAAAGTTGAGATTAAGCATACAGACTCCAGGGACATAGACGCAGCGCAAGTTTGTCGAATCATGCTGCCACGCCTACTCTAACGCCCAGAAACCGCCCAAAACTGCCACGCCCACACTTTTGAAAAATGTCTTAATATTTTTCATTTTTGTATTGGTGTTGTAAATTTCTATCGATTTGCATAAAAACTTTTTGCCACGCCTACTCTAACGCCCACAAACCGCCCAAAGCTGCCACACCCACACTTTTAAAAATGTTTTGATATTTTTTAATTTTTGTATTAGTCTTGTAAATTTCTATCGATTTGCCAAAAAAATTTTTGCCACGCCAACTATAACGCCCACCAAACCGCCAAAAACTGTCAGTGTTGAAGACCTCCTTCGCACTTCCACTAGCTGAGTAACGGGTATCAGATAGTCGGGGAACTCGACTATAGCGTTCTCTCTTGTTATACCCGTTACTCGTAGAGTAAAAGGGTATACTAGATTCGTTGAAAAGTATGTAACAGGCAGAAGGAAGCGTTTCCGACCATATAAAGTATATATATTCTTGATCAGGATCAATAGTCGAGTCGATCTGGCCATGTCCGTCTGTCCGTCCGTCTGTCTGTCCGTCTGTCCGTCTGTCGTCTGTCTGTCTGTCCGTCCGTATGAACGCTGAGATCTCAGGAACTACAAAAGCTAGAAAGTTTAGATTGGGCATACAGACTCCAGAGACATAGACGCAGCGCAAGTTTGTCGATTCATGTTGCCACGCCCACTCTAACGCCCACAAACCGCCCAATACTGCCACGCCCACACTTTTGAAAAATGTTTTGATATTTTTTCATTTTTGTATTGGTCTTGTAAATTCTATCAATTTGCCAAAAACCGTTTTGCCACGCCCACTCTAACGCCCACAAACCGCCCAAAGCTGCCACGCCCACACTTTTGAAAATGTTTAGATATTTTTTCATTTTTGTATAGTCGTCTAAATTTCTATCGATTTGCCAAAAAACTTTTTGCCACGCCCACTCTAACGCCCACAAACCTGCACTTCTACTAGCTGAGTACGGGTATCAGATAGTCGGGGAACTCGACTATAGCGTTCTCTCTTGTTTTTTTTGCAAATAGAGTTTATGAGCAATTTCCGATTGAAATTTTATAAAGGGAATATGTTTTTGCTTTGGGTTTAAAAAATTCTGATGTACCACTTTATTGATCGGTGGCAAATTTTGTAGAGCTCCATTAGCATACCTGCTCCAACGTTTGCATATTCCAACAGGCTGATAACCTGCATATATTAGTTAAACAGGCGTATTATCAAACCGTTTTGCACACACAAGATAATGGTTAATTTCGCATTTCATATCAAAAGAACCAGTTCCGCTCTGTTTTAATTCCGCATCTGAGAGCATATGGCAATTCTTAATAACGGTACCTGTTGCAAAGATTCCTATTTTCTTTAACGAAATCAGAAGGCTTACTGACGTAAGGATCAATTTTATCAAAGCAATTGTCAACAACATCGCAACAGTCAGGCTCACATCCTTCAATCACTGTATTTTCCAGAAGGGCAACCTCGATACTTCTCCCTTTCAATAATTCCATCTAAACTCTTCTCCAGTACCATAGAAACAGAATTATTAACATTTCTTCTTTTGCTTAGCATATCGCTGGATATGCTGTATCAAGATCACGTTATCAAAAATTCTAACACTGAATCGGCAATATCCTGGTGTTACGATTTCATTTCCGGTGGTAAGGTACCCCAGGTGTCGTAATTGAATACTTGGATCATGTTTTCAAAGAGACTAAAGAGATCTCAATAAAAACTGGGTATCTTACAATGTTACTAGGATTACGTCGTCCTTTCATGGGCTTCTTCAGTTTAGGGCACCTTTGTGCGGCAGCTTCCATTGAGATGATTGAGCTTTGGTTTCCACTTCATAACCATAAACCCACGATTCGTCACCACGACGCCACAGTCAACATTCGGAATGCATCCGCCCACTTAATTTTGTTTTTACACAAAATTGGATACAGGTTCTTTGACACATTTTTTTGAATAGGTAATAATCGAAGACGATCCAAAACACGTGCATGCAAATCAGCTGTCAACAATTAAGTGTACATTCAAAATGGTCCAGCTTGTCGGCATAAGTGACAGACATGAGTACCAACATAACGCCACAAAAAAATCAAAATTCGCGAAAATTAAAAAATTCGCGATACTTTGCGAAATTCGGGAAATAATATATATTTATTCTAAATCTACTATTAATTAGTTTGCAGGAGCGCCAAGCGTGGGCGTGGTCGCACTTTTTCACAAATTATCAATGCTATAACAATAAAATGTGTGAAGTTTAAACCATGTAACTCAATTTTTCGACTTTATGCCCAAAAATCTAATTCTGGACCATAGTGCAGTGGTTGTACGTACTAAATAGGTATTAAATGTTTCAATACTTCTACATTGCAGCCCTAGTTACAATGTAACCCTAGACAAGAGCAAGTTATCGATAGGAAGGGAGCTAGTGTAGAGTCGAGAGTCAAGTGGAAAAGTTTTCAAAAGCGGTTGTTACTAAATCTAAATTTCGTCGTCATAAGTCTATATAATTAAATGTTAAGCTATATTATTTGTTTAATTAAACCATATAAGAGGGGAACTTACCCTCGTCCTTGCAGTAGAATTGACCCTTGACCAGATCTGCTGCGTCGTTGTCGTTCTTTTGCCTAATTGGCAGATTTAAGCGCAGAATTAATGAAAAGAAATAACCGAAAAAGTATTGTCGAGATCAAAAAACGTTAAGAAAACGTATAACCTGTCAAGATTATTGGGAAATAATGACCCGGGAGAAGTTCTCTATTGGTTTTGCGCTCCAACAATTTTTCTTGAAGTTAAAGTTATGCTAACGAATCGGCCGGATGCGGAAATACAGACCTTGAGGTCGCGTTTCCACTCTTCAATAATGCACTCTTCAATAATGGACATTGCAACAAATTCCGCATGCATATACATTGCGCACAAGAACAATTCAGAGAACAGGCTGGTTACAAGGCCAGAAAGGCAAGGAGACAACAGAGGGCCAAGGAAAGCCTCCCTGCTGGTTGCACAAGCAATCGGCGACAAACGCCTTGGAATGGCACGGTCTATTCTCTGACTAGAGCTTCAAATTACCGCAAGCCGATATTGACGACCCAGAGAAAGCAGCTAACGGCTCGATCGGCCATTTCAAATCCAGGCGTCATCGGTGCTGTCAATCCAATATAAAAATTGTCTTTAAGTAGCCTGGGAGGCGAGAAGAGGAAGTCAGCAGGATGGTAAAACCTAAGCCACCGCTATACGCCGCGCTGAGCGGCTTACCTAGTGGTAAGTTTTTGGTGTGATGAATTTCGTCGGCAGTTATTTATGTATATTTTTATTAGGTTCGGCGATTGATAAAAAGTTTAAAAGTTAAAAATTTTACTGAATCGAAGTTGCCAGAAGCAGTAACGTAGTGTAAAGCATCGTTTGGCGATGAATTCCCTACTTTCCTCATTGACATACAGCTCTATCACGATGTTGTCGCAGAACTGAGGGACCTGCCGCTCCACATCATTGCAGTCTAGGGTGGAGCGATTGACCACGGCCCACTTGTCGGTGTTTAGGCCCGGGTTCTGCGACTCCTCACGTCCTCAGGAGGCCGAAGAACTCGATTAAGGGCTGGCAGGAGTGCGGCGGGCACATACCATAGACGGCTGACATGACCCATTGGCGGTTTCCTCATCCTCGCAGACCACTAGCATGCTGGAGTCGAACGTCTGCGGATAGATACTCGTAAGGCCAACAGTATGTATAGATTTTGTAGTTCCTGAGATCTCGACGTTCATACGGACAGACAGACAGACGAACGGACAGACGGACATGACCAGATCGACTCGGCTATTGATCCTGATCATGAATATATATTCTTTATATTGTAAAAAACGCTTCCTTCTGCCTGTTACATACTTTTCAACGAATCTAGTATACCCTTTTACTCTACGAGTAACTGGTATAAAAATGTGTTGATATTTTTCACATTTTTGTCAGTCTTGAAAATTTCCATCGATTTGCTTAAAATCGTTTGGCCACGCTCACCCTTACTCCCACAAATT
This sequence comes from Drosophila santomea, assembly GCF_016746245.2. Classification (NCBI taxonomy): domain Eukaryota; kingdom Metazoa; phylum Arthropoda; class Insecta; order Diptera; family Drosophilidae; genus Drosophila; species Drosophila santomea. The sequence continues at coordinate 306,876 of NW_025319022.1, forward strand.
TAAAAAATGTTTTGATATTTTTCCAGTTTTGTATTGGTCTTGTAATTTTTATCGATCTACAAAAAAACTTTTTGCCACGCCCACTCTAACGCCCACAAACCATCAAAATCTGTCAGTGTTGAAGACTCTCCTTCGCAATTCCACTAGCTGAGTAACGGGTATCAGATAGTCGGGGAACTCGACTATAGCGTTCTCTCTTGTATTTTAAATGCAATTTTCTTCTTCATCCAAATCGATATTGTAAATATCCTCATCATCATCAGAATCGCACTGCAGATCGTAATACACGTAATACCTCTTTTGAGAAATACTAGACAATAATGGATCCGAGAAATCTATAGCTCTATGAAATATATCAGTTGCGACAATTGAATGTGACAATCTATATTTCTTGTAAGCTATGTTGCATGCTTGAGAAGCCTATGTATCCTAGTAGAACCAAGCTCGAATTATTAATCTGGTAATTGTGAATCAATATTTTATGAATTATTACATATTTGTTTTCAAAAGAGTCTATAATTGTTATGGGTATAACAGAAGTGACAAAAATTGAGTGATCTGAAAGCTGTTTGCCAGGTGTTTCGGTAGTAAACTTCTGCTGATATATTGAATTGACCCGTTGAACCATCAAATCCATAGCTGCATATTAGTTTCAGAACTGTTTGAGAACTGATTTAAAACATCAGCCTGCATTTTAATAATTCTGTACGCAGTATGATCCAAAAGGTTTTGTAATGATACTTGGGCACAGGTTCTGTTACGTTTATATTTACAGGACGGCATTGTAATTTAGATTCCATTACTAGACTATAATAGTTTGGATAAATGTTACTGTGGCGACTTGTATTCATAAATCAAGTGTTCATGTATTGCTGTTTTGTAAGAGAATTTTCTAGAAGGAAAGCCAAAACTTCATCGGGAGCAAGTAGAATGGGTTTTTGTATACCAAATTGCTTTCTCGATTCAGATGATTATTCGGGTGTTGTTATGGTTTTCTTAAGAATAAAAGCCGTTCCTTCCTGCTTTGTTTCTGTGCAGAGAGTGCTGCAGCATGTGCAAGAAGATCATCAGCATCACAATTATTTTCATCTGCAAGCTCAAATACCAATTTCCTTTTTAATCTTGTGCCCGCATTTGTATAAGACGTCCCATTGCTGTGGTGTCTTGGGGGTTTATCGAGTATAATTGATATTTTAGACGCCAGCCAGACATAAATCGTTCAAGCATGTAGTTATATTTGGAAAGATACTTACAAATGTAACTATTAAAATTAATGATTTTTTTTTGTCTATTTCCTTTAAGATCTTGGATTCCAAAGCATTTTTATTAATCTTGGTGTACAGGGTGGGCCATGTACTTGTGACCCGTGTGATTCGTAAATAAAATTGTTAAGGAAAAGACAATTTGTTAATTTTGCACAGGCATTTATTTTAATTCAAGGAGATTAATATTATTAACATTTAAAATATTATTTGTCTCATGTGCTCGCCTTTTTCCCTGATGACGAAATTGGCTCTTTGTTCGGCATTTTTCATCACTTTCTCGAGCGTAGCTTTAGGTATGGCCACTATTTCACGTTCGATGTTCGCCTTGAGTTGAGTTAAAGTCCTTGGCTTTATAGTTCAAAAATCACCACAAATAAAAGTCGGGTGGCGTTAGATCGGGCCATCTTGTTGGAACCAGAAGTTATGCATTCGCTTTCTACGCACAATTGGCATCAAAAAATCGGTTATCATGGCTCGATATCGGTTGCCATTGACGGTAAGTGGCTTCGATTGATCGTTGGTGGAGTGTAGTTATCCATAGTTAATGACTACTTAAAATGAAGAATCAGATTTGGTATGACGTTGGTCGATTTGACAATGTATGTCAAAGTTATTTAGAGTTGTCGTGGGTCACATTTAGATGGCCCACCCTGTATATCCAGTCCAATACACATTAAATTTTTCGATTGTTTCTGCCCCATATTTCGAAAAGTTGCTTATATATTACCAAATAGTGAGAAAAGGGGGACAAATAAGGATGAGTTTTCGATTTGTGGCTAAAGACAACACTCACAAGTACAATCTGGACAAATTAGTTGCTTTCAGCATGGAACAGCTTATTAGTTATATTCCACGAAAAAACGGAGAACGCATGTTAGTATTCTAAAAAATAATACACATAAGTTGGAAGATGACTTTTCATAATTAAGTTGAATTTTCTGGACCAATTTTACACGTGTGGCACAATATAAAGCAACTAAATATTTTATTTTATTTTATTTCTTTTCAGAAATCAGCTGTTCGCTAGCACACTTTCAAAAGCTGTCAACAAGTTTTGGTGCCGCTTTTAAAGGTTTGAATTAAAATTTTTTATTAATGTATGATTTATTTGATTTAGAATTAAAATAGATATATTAACATCGAAAACTCGACTTTACGCCAAAAAAATCGATTTCTGGACCACAGTTCACTGCGAGTATTCTTACACGAACCAATTCCCACACAAATAATGGCGTGCAAGTCGGAGCCGAGGACCAGCAGCAGCGCAGTGGAGCAACTGGTGGAGTGCAAAAATAGGAAAATAGGAATTGCAGAAAGAGGGATACTTGGCCGCCGTATGCGAACACAATGCCCGACAACCGGCGATACGGTCTGGTGATAACAAACCAGAGTTCGGACGCGGACGGTGTGGACACCGTTGCCGTAATTGTGAACGCCAACCGACGCCGATGCGTAGGTTAAACTTCTTATTTTCCTTTATTCGACTCGTCTAACCAAAAACTCGTCACAGAATGCCGCGCTGATCTTCTTACTTATAACGGGGATTTCATCTGGCGCTGCTTTTTTGCCACCATAGGCTTCATACTTCAGCCTTAGCTAACATGGTGCATACATGGTACATACATACATAATACTGTGGGCCTTACGAGTATCTATCCGCAGACGTTCGACTCCAGCATGCTAGTGGTCTGCGAGGATGAGGAAACCGCCCAATGGGTCATCTCAGCCGTCTATGGTATGTGCCCGCCGCACTCCTGAACGCCCTTCATCAAGTTCTTCGGCCTCCTGAGGACCTGAGGAGTCGCAGAACCCGGGCCTAAACACCGACAAGTGGGCCGTGGTCAATCGCTCCACCCTAGACTGCAATGATGTGGAGCGGCAGGTCCCTCAGTTCTGCGACAACATCGTGATAGAGCTGTTTGTCAATAAGGAAAGTGGGGAATTCATCGCCGAACGATGCTTTAAACTACGTTACTGCTTCTGGCAACTTCGATTCAGTTTTGATTGCTAGGACGTTTTTGGGTTTTCAAAATTATTTGTTAATATTTTTTGGCTATTTACTCGAAATAGTACAATTTTATGAAGTTAGAAAATTAAACGTGAATAAAAGTTATTAAAAAAAAATATGGCGGCTTCGCGGCAACTGCATTTCTGACCGAGTAATTTCTCTGGCATTGATTAAGTTTCTTGCACATGTAAGAGATAGGAACTTCGTCACCTTCGTCATTTATCTGCATAAGCACGCCACCAACGCCGGTGTGACTGGCGTCGCAGTGGATATAATACACTGGGACATTACAAAGCTGCTTTTTTAAATTCCCAAAAGATTCGTTAGCTGCCTTGGACCAATTAAAACGTAGTGTTTCTTTCAACGCATCCGTTAAAGGTTCTGAGACAGAAGCATAATTTCGAATAAATTTCTGGTACCACCCAGTCATACCCAGGAATCGTCGCAATTGCTTAATAGACTTAGGAACAGGATAATCTGCGATAGCGCTAATTTTATCCATATCCATTGTGATTGCGCCATTGCCTACAATATGGCCTAAGTAGCTGACCTCCTTTCTACAAAATTTGCTTTTGTGAACATTGATGGTTAATCCAGCTTTTCTTAGACAAGATGATATTTCTTTCAGAACTAATACAGGTCGTTCAAAGGTATCGGATACGATCAAAAGGTCGTCTAGATATATAAATACTTCGTTTTTTAAAGTGCATGGAATTATTCCGCCCATTAATTTGGACATGGTTGAGAGCGCGTTGGTAAGACCAAATGGCATTACGGTGAAGTGGTAGAGAGGTCTACCTGGTACCGTAAAAGCTGTTTTATCACGCGAACTTGTCCATAGTGGGCAACCGGCTTTGGCAACCGGCTTAGCATGCCATCTATGATGGACATTGGATAAGCATCCTTGCGTGTCACTTGGTTCACCTTTCGGCTATCTATACATAATCGCACTTTTCCGAGTTTGCGGACCAATACGACAGGGGAAGACCACGCACTGGTCTACTCTTCAATAACCCCTAAAGCAAGCATGCGATCCAGTTCATCATACATAAGTTTTTCGATAGCTGGGGACACAGGATAATGTCGCTGCTTGATAGGTACGGAATCGCCAACGTCAATGGAGTGGGAAAGCATGGTCGTTCTTCCTATACTCTTTTCGGCAAAAGAAGGAAAGCATTAAACTACGGCTTGAAGTTGCTGTTTTTGTTCTTCAGTCAGAAAACGAACATCGTCTAGATCTACTGCTGAGAGATTACTTTCTGGACTAGGTTTCATTTTATCATATGGTAATAGCTGATATTCTGTCCAAAAATCGAACCCTAAATAAAGTGATTGCTGTCATATTGTTGTACTGAATTTCTGTGCGAATCTTGCCCACGGTGTTTTTGGATTTTCCATCGGCAGTATGAACAATACTTTGAACGGGTTTATAAGGACACTTTTCTATCAGTATTTCTTGGGCTAGTTTTCCACCTATACAACTAAAAGAGGCACCAGTATCCATTAATCCAGATACCGATCGGCCAAGAATTTCTAAGTCTGCGTATGGTCGTACATTAGAGGCAATAATTGCTGATAACAAAGCCGTATTTCGATTTTTATCTGATCAAAAAAATCTTTAATACGCTGTGCAGATCGCGAAGGCTGTCTCTGATGTTTATTGAGAGATTCGCCGGGTGGACCTAATTCGGTTAAAGGATAGTCTGGTTGTTGAGACAAATCAGGGAGAGAAGGTACAGAGCAGCTATTGGTTACTCCGTATTGGCGGCTTTCGTCACCACTTGTTTGTGTGCTCCTTTCAAGGTGCACGGCCTCGGTAGTTTTTTGAGCGACAATGAGGGCATGAAGGAAGGTAGGTGTCTGTTTTGCCACACCCATAGCAGAACACACGACGTTCGGCTAAGCAATCCTGATATCTGTGTCCGATTTGGCTACAATTCCAGCAGGATAAGTTAATTGCGGAAATTTCAACTGTGTCTGAATCCGACTCCACTTCGATCTCAAGAATTGCCTCCTGCACAAACCTATCAGGAGCAGGAAGAGGTTTTCGCAATCCTGGCTTGACAGTAAGCATGAACGTTTCCCTTTTGCGAATAATCTTCTTTAGCTAAGAAATGCTACTGATCTCTTTGTATAAAAAGGCTCATGTTGAATTCCTAGGGTACACTTTGGTGGTAACGCCAATACCAATCGCTAGCAACACCTTCAAATAAAGTGTTGACAAGGCTAGTTAGAAACATAAAATTACCTTCTAATGTCTGTTTGGTAAGAGCTTCGACCCTAGTAAGAAAATAGATAAGAATGAGTTTTATCCGGGGTAGAGTGTAGTTTATTCACCCACAATTCTGGATCCAACCTGAAAAGGAAACAGGAAATATAAAAATGGTAACCTGTGTCACACTCCAATTAAAACTCAAACTGGTGGCATCCTTATATGGTAAGTCCCATATGTACACATTCGGTGTTGGAAAATATAAGAAGGGAATACCATGAGAGAGTCGAGAGAGAACCAACAATAGAAGCGGACGTGATTGCAACGAGCGGCAAAAACATTAACATCGATTAAAACTTATTTGATTAATTAATTAAAGTATACCTAATACTATAACGTTTCGATTCATTCACATAGTTAGTCGCGCTACCCAATCGCTTAATTCCTGACAAAACTAAAAGCTTACACACATAGGCATCGCGAATCATCTAATAAGAAAGATCCCTAGAAATAATATTACGGCTGAGTCACTTGCAGAACTATCATCAGATCACTCACCAGTTTTACTTGCTCTCAGGCATCGACCACATACAACTGAGCACACCTACAGGCTGACAGGCAACAGGACCAACTGGGTAAGGTACACGAAATACGTTTGTACTCACATGGTACCAACTCAAACATTGTCTACCCATGAGGATATTGACCGCCTGATCGAATCGATGGAGGAAAATCTTGTTGCTGCAGCCAAGGCCTCTACCCCTCCAGATACACACAAAATGGCAAATCATTCCAAGACAACTTGCGAAATCGAACAGCTAGTACTTGAAAAACGAAGACTAAGAAGAGAATGACAGAATCACAGATCCCCAAAGGCTAAGGAACAGCTAAAAATAGCAACACGTAGACTAACCAGGGCACTTAAGCTTGAGGAAGCAAACGCCCAGCATCTATATATCGAACAGCTATATACCCAGCAGCAAGAAGAACCCTTTGTGGAAAGCACACAAAAATATTCAGCCACCAGCAGAAACAGTCGTTCCACTGCGAGGCCCCTCAGGAAGCTGGATACGCAGCGAACAAGATAGAGCAAGTGCATTCGCTGATCACCTTCAAGGCGTATTCCAACCAAATACTGCTAGCAACTCATTTGTTCTACCAGTAGCAATTAAAATCCAGCTACCAATAAATCCAATAACATTTAGTCAACGTGAGATAGCATCTATAATAAAAGATCATGAGCCCAAAAAATCACCTGGACACGACTTGATGACACCAAAAATGATTATAGAACTCCCACCGTGTGCGGTTCTGACCTTATGCAATCTCTTTAACGCTATTACGAAACTTGGATACTATCCCCAAAGGTGGAAAAAGGGGGTCATAGTGATGATTTCCAAACCAGGCAAAGACAAAACGCAACCCTCATCCTACAGACCAATCAGTCTCCTATCGTGTCTCTCGAAACTGTTTGAAAAGGCATTCTTAAAACACCTAGCTCCCTACTTAAGAATGCGAAACACAATACCATCCCATCAATTTGGTTTTCGCAAAAATCATGGAACGATCGAACAGGTCAATCGCATCACAAACGAAATTCGTACTGCTTTTGAGCACCGGGAATACTGCTCAGCAATATTCTTAGATGTCGCACAAGCATTTGACCGAGTCTGGCTGGAAGGACTAATGTACAAGACAACAAAACTGCTTTCGCAGAATACCCACAAAGTGTTCGAATCTTATCTCTTCAAAAGAGTGATCTCAATCAGGTGTAACAGTTCGACTTCACACGACCGCGTCATCAATGCTGGAGTTCCCCAAGGAAGTGTGCTGGGCCCCGTTCTTTACACTTTATATACAGCAGACATGCCTACAAACTATCAGCTCACAACCTCTACGTTTGCTGACGATACCGCAATACTCAGCCGATCCAAATGCCCATCAAAGGCAACAGAAAAACTTGACTGTCATCTTAAAACAGTGGAAAGATGGTTTGCGGACTGGCGCATTAAGATAAACGAGACCAAAAGCAGACATGTAACATTCACACTGAATAGACAAACCTGCCCACCATGTACCCTAAACAATACACTCATCCCACAATCAGACGTAGTAACATAACTACCAAAACATAACATAACTAACAAAAACCAATCAATGCAGAAAAAAATTGCCGAATTAGTGAAACCATTGCGCGAACTTCAAGAGAGTTCTTTTCATCCGAGCGGTATCTCCTCTCCAATCGAAAACGCTCAAAACGCAAACGAAATTATAGAGTGTAGTGTATGCCTAACACGTCTCAACAAGTCCTTTCGCGATCGATTGCGTCACAAGCTAAGGTTGCTACGTCACAGCAACACGATAAGGTTGCTACGTCTCGGCAACACGCTAATGTTATCACGTCACAGCAACACGATAATGTGGCTACGTCTCGGCAACACGCTAATGTTATCACGTCACAGCAACACGATAATGTTGCTACGTCTCGGCAGCACGTTAATGTTATCACGTCACAGCAACACGATAATGTCGCTGTCTTTCCGCAACATTCGATCTTTCCGCAACACGTTCATTTCTCAATGACATCGCAAATCCACGTTAATTCGCAAACGTATACTTATTCGTCACAGCCAAATTAATTCTCCGATTCCCCACGCTCATTTGGGACACTGTAACGCAACAACGGCACCGTTCTGCACATATTTACAGCCACACTATGATTTAAATCAATACAATACACATTCGTAACATCGTCAAAAAATAACGAAAATCCATATACCCCGATTCCGCCAAACTTCTTATACAACCGCGGCCCAACGGTATCTGAAAACATTAATAGTTCGTACGGAAATATAAGTGAAATGTTATCTCTTCTCCCGGAATTCAACCCATCATCCATCAAGTCCTTAGATTCGCAACACTTCATTAGACGCGTTGACTCCCTTCAAACCGCATATCGTTGGGATGATCGAAATCTAATATTTGCAGTTCAACAAAAGATGCTAGGTTCTGCTCGGTATTGGATAGACTCAACTGAAGAAGTCTTCCAAACATGGCCAGAGTTTAAGTCAAAGTTCCTCAACGATTTTCCATGTCTCAGTAATTCCGCAGACGTTCACCTTAAAATGTCAAAAATTCGTCGAGATCTCAGAGAATCACCGCAAGACTATTTCTATAAAATGCTAGCTATTGGTAAAAAGGGTGAGTTAACCGATTCAGCAATATCAACACACATCATCAACGGGATTAATGATTACGATTTTAAAAGGAAGATATCTAATAATTATATATCTTGTAACGACCTGTTAAGAGATATTCTTGCCTATTCAGCGCATAACGAAATAAAGCATAATCACTTTAATATGTCTAGCAAACGTGATCCCAACGCTCAAAAACAAAATATACAAGCGTTTCCAAAAAATGTTAGTATGCCACGACCATTAGTTTGGCCGGTACCGAAAGGTGCTGGTGAGCATCGTTTGGCAGTAGTAGTGTATAAGCATTTTATTTTATACTTCACAGAATATGAGACCTTTTTCTTTATAATGACAATTTAAGTGTGGTATGCCAAAAAACAGTTTCTATTGTTATTGCAGCACATATGGGTTTTTTATTTAAGGCATTTGGTGTTGCATTTTTGCACTGTCTGCAACGTCCCCTTTCTCCAAAAACCACCCAATGTTCATAATGTTATCATAACTGTAGGATTGATCCGAAATTTGTACTTATTTGTTTGAAGAAACACTGTTTGAATATACTACTGAGCTTTTTCTTTCTGCATTTGTTGGTCGACCTCTCTTTTTATACCCGTTACTCGTAGAGTAAAAGGGTATACTAGATTCGTTGAAAAGTATGTAACAGGCAGAAGGAAGCGTTTCCGACAATATAAAGTATATATATTCTTGATCAGGATCAATAGCCGAGTCGATTTGGCCATGGCCGTCTGTCCGTCCGTCTGTCCGTCTGTCCGTCCGTCTGTCTGTCCGTATGAACGTCGAGATCTCAGGAACTACAAAAGCTAGAAAGTTGAGATTAAGCATACAGACTCCAGGGACATAGACGCAGCGCAAGTTTGTCGAATCATGTTGCCACGCCAACTCTAACGCCTACGAACCGCCCAAAACTGCCACGCCCACACTTTTAAAAAATGTTTTGATAATTTTTTCATTTTTGTATTAGTCTTGTAAGTTTCTATCGATTTGCCAAAAAACTTTTTGCCACGCCCACTCTAACGCCCACAAACCGCCCAAAGCTGCCACGCCCACACTTTTGAAAAATGTTTTGATATTTTTTCATTTTTGTATTATTCTTGTAAGTTTCTATCGATTTGCAAAAAAACTTTTTGCCACGCCAACCCTAACGCCCACAAATTGCCAAAAACTGTCAGTGTTTAAGACTCTCCTTCGCACTTCCACTAGCTGAGTAACGGGTATCAGATAGTCGGGGAACTCGACTATAGCGTTCTCTCTTGTTTAAATTCTCAAAAGCTTCGTTAGCTGCCTTGGACCAATTAAAACGTAGTGTTTCTTTCAACGCATCCGTTAAAGGTTCTGAGACAGAAGCATAATTTCGAATAAATTTCTGGTACCACCCAGTCATACCCAGGAATCGTCGCAATTGCTTAATAGACTTAGGAACAGGATAATCTACGATAGCGCTAATTTTATCCATATCCATTGTGATTGCGCCATTGCCTACAATATGGCCTAAGTAGCTGACCTCCTTTCTACAAAATTTGCTTTTGTGAACATTGATGGTTAATCCAGCTTTTCTTAGACAAGATGCTATTTCTTTCAGATCTAATACATGTCGTTCAAAGGTATCGGATACGATCAAAAGGTCGTCTAGATATATAAATACTTCGTTTTTTAAGGTGCATGGAATTATTCCGCCAATTAATTTGGACATGGTTGATAGCGCGTTGGTAAGACCAAATGGCATTACGGTGAAGTGGTAGAGAGGTCTACCTGGTACCGTAAAAGCTGTTTTATCACGCGAACTTGTCTCTAGTGGGCAACCGGCTTTGGCAACCGGCTTAGGATGCCATCTATGATGGGCATTGGATAAGCATCCTTGCGTGTCACTTGGTTCACCTTTCGACTATCTATACATAATCGCACTTTTCCGAGTTGGCGGACCAATACGACAGGGGAAGACCACGCACTGGTCTACTCTTCAATAACCTCTAAAGCAAGCATGCGATCCAGTTCATCATACATAAGTTTTTCGATAACTGGGGACACAGGATAATGTCGCTGCTTGATAGGTACGGAATCGCCAACGTCAATGGAGTGGAAAAGCATGGTCGTTTTCCCTATACCGTTTTCGGCAAAAGAAGGAAAGCATTAAACTACGGCGTCAAGTTGCTGTTTTTGTTCTTCAGTCAGAAAACGAACATCGTCTAGATCTACTGCTGAGAGATTACTTTCTGGACTAGGTTTCATTTTAGCATATGGTAATAGCTGATATTCTATCCAAAAATCGAACCCTAAATAAAGTGATTGCTTTAACGAAGGTACGATGTAAAAAGTAATATCCTTGGTCATATTGTTGTACTGAATTTCTGTGCGAATCTTGCCCACGGTGTTTTGGGATTTTCCATCGGCAGTATGAACAATACTTTGAACAGGTTTATAAGGACACTTTTTTATCAGTATTTCTTCAGCTAGTTTTCCACCTATACAACTAAAAGAGGCACCAGTATCCATTAATCTAGATACTGATCGGCCAAGAACTTTTACGTCTACGTATGGTCGTACATCAGAGGCAATAATTGCTGATAACAAAAACCGTTTTTCGATTTTTATCTGATCAAAAAAATCTTTAATACGCTGTGCAGATCGCGAAGGCTGTCTCTGATGTTTATTGAGAGATTCGCCGGGTGGACCTAATTCGGTTAAAGGATAGTCTGGTTGTTGAGACAAATCAGGGAGAGAGGGTACAGAGCAGCTATTGGTTACTCCGTATTGGCGGCTTTCGTCACCACTTGTTTGTGTGCCCCTTTCAAGGTGCACGGCCTCGGTAGTTTTTTGAGCGACAATGAGGGCATGAAGGAAGGTAGGTGTCTGTTTTGCCACACCCATAGCAGAACACACGACGTTCGGCTAAGCAATCCTGATATCTGTGTCCGATTTGGCTACAATTCCAGCAGGATAAGTTAATTGCGGAAATTTCAACTGTGTCTGAATCCGACTCCACTTCGGTCTCAAGAATTGCCTCCTGCACAAACCTATCAGGAGCAAGAAGAGGTTTTCGCAATCATGACTTGACAGTAAGCATGAACGTTTCCCTTTTGCGAATAATCTTCTTTAGCTAAGAAATGCTACTGATCTCTTTGTATAAAAAAGCTCATGTTGAATTCCTAGGGTACACTTTGGTGGTAACGCCAATACCAATCGCTAGCAACACCTTCAAATAAAGTGTTGACAAGGCTAGTTAGAAACATAAAATTACCTTCTAATGTCTGTTTGGTAAGAGCTTCGACCCTAGTAAGAAAATAGATAAGAATGAGTTTTATCCGGGGTAGAGTGTAGTTTATTCACCCACAATTCTAGATCCAACCTGAAAAGGAAACAGGAAATATAAAAATGGTAACCTGTGTCACACTCCAATTAAAACTCAACCTGGTGGCATCCTTATAAGTCAAATACGTACACATTCGGTGTTGGAAAATATAAGAAGGGAATGCCATGAGAGAGTCGAGAGAGAACCAACAATAGAAGCGGACGTGATTGCAACGAGCGGCAAAAACATTAACATCGATCAAAACTTATTTGATTAATTAATTAAAGTATACCTAACACTATAACGTTTCGATTCTTTCACATAGCTAGTCGCGCTACCCACTCGCTTAATTCCTGACAAAACTGAAAGCTTACACACATAGGCATCGCGAATCATATTTCTTTGTGTGTATCTGACATTCTCAGAAGTGGGATAAGATAGTGCGCAATAATTGAAAACGTGCGAAAAATGAGAGTATAAAAAAAGCAAAGAAACGAAGCAACGAACATGCCTCCGAAGAAAGATTACGTAAGCAAGAAGACCTGCAACATAAATGCAGAGAAGCAGGACTCTCAACGTCAGGAAATCGTGAAGACTTATTGAAGAGACTAAATGCCCATAACAGTGACGACGAGTACGCGAGTGCAGGAAACCAATAAATGCAGAAAAAAATTGCCGAATTAGTGAAACCATTGCGCGAACTTCAAGAGAGATCTTTTCATCTGAGCGGTATCTCCTCTCCAATCGAAAACGCTCAAAACGCAAACGAAATTATAGAGTGTAGTGTATGCCTAACACGTCTCAACAAGTCCTTTCGCGATCGATTGCGTCACAAGCTAAGGTTGCTACGTCACAGCAACACGATAATGTTGCTACGTCTCGGCAGCACGCTAGTGTTATCACGTCACAGCAACACGATAATATTGCTACGTCTCAGCAACAGTATAATATCGTTACGTCACAGCAACACGATAATGTTGCTACGTCTCGGCAGCACGTTAATGTTATCACGTCACAGCAACACGATAATGTCGCTGTCTTTCCGCAACATTCTGTAGTGGCGACTGAAGAGCCGCTAAATAAATTTTAGATAAACAATAAAAGATATAAACATTTTCTGCCTATAAGTATGCACTAAATTATGTGGTACTCTGAGCCTGGCTTTACGCGACGGGAATAACGTCGATGCATTTCAGTAAAGGCTTTACGTAGTTTAAGCTGAGCTTTAATGCACATGCATTTTTAATAAGCTAGCTGCATTTCTGCCAGAACAGAGTTTTGGACACAAATACCGGATAGCTCATGGATGCGCCAGGAAAGATCTGGAAAGCTTTAGTCTGATTAGGAAATTTTATGCTGTGGCAGAGAAAAGTGCTAAGCGATTCCATCTGTTTCCGTGCTAAATTCTATTCCTTTTGAGATCCGGTAGAGTGCAAATCGTTGCAGTTGCCGATAAGATATATAGTAATCACATAGTGCCAGTGTCCACGCGGATTGTAAAAATCTGGTGGCGGAAAAAAAATTATTTGGCGAAAGCTTAACCAATTTCAAGTGAATAAAGCCGTTTTCATTTGCATACAGATGCATAACCTTTTGTTGCCCAGGTCACGGAAAGAGTGTCCACGGAGGCAATCAGGCGGCGGACTGACAGCCAGTGCCATAGGGCGGTCTGGAAAACCCTTATATTTCATCGGGGCTCAACCAGCGAATCTAGCCCAGCAAGCCGAGTTTGCGTCCTGTCCCGAGGAGCACCCCGTGAGGGGGGATGATGGACTACTAAGGGAGCAGCAGCAGAAGCAGTAGGAGAATGATCGGCAAATAACCTCAAGTGCAGTTTAATTGGCCAACAGCGCGCATGCGCAATAGCCTACAGTGGCCAGCTTTGGCGTTTTATGGAACATTTAATGGAAATTAGCAGTGCCAAAGTGACCCAATAATTTTGACCCCAGTTGACCCCAGCACCCATGTGGGATTAACCTAAAGAGATTCAGAAAAGTGAACCTAACCCCAAGGGTAGTGTAGATCCGACCATCCGATGTCCGACTATAAATTTTCTTGTGCATTAAATCAAAACCATTAAATGGGTTTTAACCCAGTTCTGCCGAATTACAATTTCTTGTCATTTTGTATCGAGTTACCTAACTTTACGACACTCATATGAAATGAATTTGATTCTGGTAATAGAAGCCATGAATAGTTGATGAAAAACCCCTGAAAAATTAGAATACATTTATTTTATAATTTAAGTAAAGTTAGTAAAAATCTAAGAAAATTTCTCTTGTTGCGAAGTGAAACGAATTGTGTAGAAGAATGCCTTTTTGACTCTTTTGTTTAAACTAATGCCTTAAAACCCAAAGTGGCCTGCCAAAGCCATACGATTTTCAGCACACCGAGGGAGATCGATCTTTCGCCGATGGATAAGATGCGTGAGTTTATATAACCTTGTTTTTAAGTGCTAACACAAAACTTAAGAGAAATTTATTAAATGGCAATGATATAAAAGAAGTTAAGAAACGAATTAGATGCCGCAACAACCGAAATTTGCTATCGCTGTAATAAATTAAATATTTTTTTAAAATTAGTCGTGAATAAAAATGAAGTTTAATTGAATTTAATTAAAAGAAATTTCACAATGGAGTTAAACGAGAAGTTGTCTACCAATGACTTAAATTAGATAATCGAAACTATTTCTTATTAATTTAATTCTTATCACAATTAACATTTATATCTAAATCCCCACATTTTTACTACATATTATTAAATCAGGCGATACATAAATATTCTTATAACTATCTAAGCTTATAATAAAACTACCTATATACGATGTTAGTCTTAATTACTTTATGTTTATTAAATTTAATGTTTAACGAAATCATGAGCAACTAAACATTTCCTTTACCGACTCTACTGATGACTCCACGGTCGTAAGGTTTCAAGGGATCATCGGAGCCATGCTCCTGCGGAAGATGATCATAGGTTGGGTGGGCCTCAAGCGAGCACAACAACATCCGTGTCCTCGCAAATGATAGTTTTCTCTATCTTTCGTCCTTTCTTCTAACTTTCATTTTCTAGAATTTATTTATTTATTTTTCTTCCGGTTTAGTTCTAGCTCCTATTTTTTGTCTTTATTAATAGTGATGTGTAGTCCGTGTTCGAAATCTGGGTGAGCAAGACCACCACCCCCTAAGCCGAAGAGCTAGAGCCGGAATCTAAAGCGTGCCCCGCAGCTCAGATCCTCGAAAGCCTGCCTAACGCGAGGAGTTATAATTCCTTCTTGTATTGAGAACAGTGGCGCACTACGTTACACACTACAAATAGATCTTTCCGCAACACGTTTATTTCTCAATGACACCGCAAAACCACGTTAATTCGCAAACGTATACTTATTCGTCACAGCCAAATTAATTCTCCGATTCCCCACGCTCATTTGGGACACTGTAACGCAACAACGGCACCGTTCGGCACATATTTACAGCCACACTATGATTTATATCATACAATACACATTCGTAACATCGTCAAAAAATAACGAAAATCCATATACCCCGATTCCGCCAAACTTCTTATACAACCGCGGCCCAACGGTATCTGAAAACATTAATAGTTCGTACGGAAATATAAGGGAAATGGTATCTCTTCTCCCGGAATTCAACCCATCATCCATCAAGTCCTTAGATTCGCAACACTTCATTAGACGCGTTGACTCCCTTCAAACCGCATATCGTTGGGATGATCGAAATCTAATATTTGCAGTTCAACAAAAGATGCTAGGTTCTGCTCGGTATTGAATAGACTCAACTGAAGAAGTCTTCCAAACATGGCCAGAGTTTAAGTCAAAGTTCCTCAACGATTTTCCATGTCTCAGTAATTCCGCAGACGTTCACCTTAAAATGTCAAAAATTCGTCGAGATCTCAGAGAATCACCGCAAGACTATTTCTATAAAATGCTAGCTATTGGTAAAAAGGGTGAGTTAACCGATTCAGCAATATGAACACACATCATCAACGGGATTAATGATTACGATTTTAAAAGGAAGATATCTAATAATTATATATCTTGTAACGACCTGTTAAGAGATATTCTTGCCTATTCAGCGCATAACGAAATAAAGCATAATCACTTTAATATGTCTAGCAAACGTGATCCCAACGCTCAAAAACAAAATATACAAGCGTTTCCAAAAAATGTTAGTATGCCACGACCATTAGTTTGGCCGGTACCGAAAGGTGCTGGTGAGCATCGTTTGGCAGTAGTAGTGTATAAGCATTTTATTTTATACTTCACAGAATATGAGACCTTTTTCTTTATAATGACAATTTAAGTGTGGTATGCCAAAAAACAGTTTCTATTGTTATTGCAGCACATATGGGTTTTTTATTTAAGGCATTTGGTGTTGCATTTTTGCACTGTCTGCAACGTCCCCTTTCTCCAAAAACCACCCAATGTTCATAATGTTATCATAACTGTAGGGTTGATCCGAAATTTGTACTTATTTGTTTGAAGAAACACTGTTTGAATATACTACTGAGCTTTCTCTTTCTGCATTTGTTGGTCGACCTCTCTTTTTTTTTTGCAAATGGAGTTTATGAGCAATTTCCGATTGAAATTTTATAAAGGGAATATGTTTTTGCTTTGGGTTTAAAAAATTCTGATGTACCACTTTATTGATCGATGGCAAATTTTGTAGAGCTCCATTAGCATACCTGCCAAATCTACTTCACCCACGTATAAAGCAGCAATAACTGGCCTTGACTGGCTTGCATATTCCAACAGGCTGATAACCTGCATATATTAGTTAAACAGGCGTATTATCAAACCGTTTTGCACACACAAGATAATGGTTAATTTCGCATTTCATATCAAAAGAACCAGTCCCGCGCTGTTTTAATTCCGCATCTGAGAGCAGTTGGCAATTTCTTAACAACGGTACCTGTTGCAAAGATTCCTATTTTCTTTAACGAAATCAAAAGGCTTACTGACGTAGGGATCAATTTTATCAAAGCAATTGTCAACAACATCGCAAAAGTGTCAATCACTGTATCTTCCAGAAGGGCAACCTCGATACTTTCTCCCTTTCAATAATTCCATCTATACTCTTCTCCAGTACCATAGAAACAGAATAATTAACATTTCTTCTACTGCTTAAGCATATCGCTGTCATTCAAGATATACTCAATCGAGGAAGAAAAATAATTGTTTATCCCCAACTTTGAATTTGCGAATAGGGGGAGTGTATCAAGATCACGTTATCAAAAAATTCTAACACTGAATCGGCAATATCCTGGTGTTACGATTTCATTTCCGGTGGTAAGGTACCCCCAGGTGTCGTAATTGAATACTTGTATCATGTCTTCAAAGAGATTAAAGAGAATCTTAATAAAAACTGGGTATCTTACAATGTTACTAGGATTACGTCGTCCTTTCATGGGCTTCTTCAGTTTAGGGCACCTTTGTGCGGCAGCTTCCATTGAGATGATTGAGCTTTGGTTTCCACTTCATAACCATAAACCCACGATTCGTCACCACGACGCCACAGTCAACATTCGGAATGCATCCGCCCACTTAATTTTGTTTTTTACACAAAATTGGATACAGGTTCTTTGACACATTTTTTTGAATAGGTAATAATCGAAGACGATCCAAAACACGTGCATGCAAATCAGCTGTCAACAATTAAGTTCAACAATTACATTCAAAATGGCCCAGCTTGTCGGCATAAGTGACAGACATGAGTACCAACATAACGCCACAAAAAAATCGAAATTCGCGAAAATTCAAAAATTCGCGATACCTTGTGAAATTTGGGAAATAATATGTATTTATTCTAAATCTACTATTAATTAGTTTGCAGGGGCGCCAAGCGTGGGCGTGGTCGCATTTTTTCACAAATTATCAATGCTATAACAATAAAATGTGTGAAGTTTAAACCATGTAACTCAATTTTTCGACTTTATGCCCAAAAATCTAATTCTGGACCATAGTGCAGTGGTTGTACGTAATAAATAGGTATTAAATGTTTCGATACTTCTACATTGCAGCCCTAATTACAATGTAACCCTAGACAAGAACAAGTTGTCGATAGGATGGGAGCGAGTGTAGAGTCGAGAGTCAAGTGGAAAAGTTGTCAAAAGCGATTGTTACTAAATCTAAATTTCGTCATAAGTCTATATAATTAAATGTTAAGCTATATTATTTGTTTAATTAAACCATATAAGCGGAGAACTTACCCTCGTCCTTGCAGTACTTCGATTAAATGTTGGTGACTGCAAACATAATTTTGTTCTTGTTAAAGATTTTCTATAAAAAACACATTTGGATTTAGAATTGACCCTTGACCAGATCTGCTGCGTCGTTGTCGTTCTTTTGCCTAAATTGGCAGTATGATTTAAGCGCATAATTAATGAAAAGAAATAACCGAAAAAGTATTGTCGAGACCGAAAAACGTTAAGAAAACGTATTACCTGTCAAGATTATTGGGAAATAATGGCCCGGGAGAAGTTCTCTATTGGTTTTGGGCTCCAACCATTTTTCTTGAAGTAAAGTTATGCTAACGAATCGGCCGGATGCGGAAATATAGACCTTGAGGTCGCGTTTCCACTCTTCAATAATGCAATAATGCTCGCTCATTATTCCATCCTGGACATTGCAACAAATGCTGCATGCATATACATTGCGCACAAGAACAATTCAGAGAACAGGGCTGGATACAAGGCCAGAAAGGCAAGGAGACAACAGAGGGCCGAGGAAAGCCTCCCTGCTGGTTGCACAAGCAATCGGCGACAAACGCCTTGGAATGGCACGGTCTATTCTCTGACTACAGCTTCAAATTACCGCAAGCCGATATTGACGACCCAGAGAAAGCAGCTAACGGCTCGATCGGCCATTTCAAATCCAGGCGTCATCGGTGCTGTCAATCCAATATAAAAATTGTCTTTAAGTAGCCTGGGAGGCGAGAAGAGGAAGTCAGCAGGATGGTAAAACCTAAGCCACCGCTATACGCCGCGCTGAGCGGCTTACCTAGTGGTAAGTTTTTGGTGTGATGAATTTCGTCGGCAGTTATTTATGTAATATTTTTATTAGGTTCGGCGATTGATAAAAAGTTTAAAAGTTAAAAATTTTACTGAATCGAAGTTGCCAGAAGCAGTAACGTAGTGTAAAGCATCGTTCGGCGATGAATTCCCTACTTTCCTCATTGACAAACAGCTCTATCACGATGTTGTCGCAGAACTGAGGGACCTGCCGCTCCACATCATTGCAGTCTAGGGTGGAGCGATTGACCACGGCCCACTTGTCGGTGTTTAGGCCCGGGTTCTGCGACTCCTCACGTCCTCAGGAGGCGGAAGAACTCGATTAAGGGCTGGCAGGAGTGCGGCGGGCACATACCATAGACGGCTGAGATGACCCATTGGGCTGTTTCCTCATCCTCGCAGACCACTAGCATGCTGGAGTCGAACGTCTGCGGATAGATACTCGTAAGGCCCACAGTATTATGTATGTATGTACAATCCCGGTTATAAGTAAGAACTATATATTGGACTTACTCATAATTTAGCATTAAGGGATAAAAATGTACAGATTCCGTTCACGTATACATAGAGATATAGGAGAGCATAAGTAAAAGGCGAAGAAGAAAAGCGCGGCATTCTGTGGCGAGTTCTTGGCTAGACGAGTCGAATAAAGGAAAATAAGAAGTTTAACCTACGCATCGGCGTCGGTTGGCGTTCACAATTAGGGCAACGGTGTCCACACCGTCCGCGTCCGAACTCTGGTTTGTTATCACCAGACCGTATCGCCGGTTCTCGGGAATTGTGTTCGCATACGGCGGCCAAGTATCCCTCTTTCCCTCTTATTTTTGGGGGAATTGGTTCGAGTAAGAATACTCGCAGTGAACTGTGGTCCAGAAATCGATTTTTATACCCGTTTCTCGTAGAGTAAAAGGGTATACTAGATTCGTTGAAAAGTATGTAACAGGCAGAAGGAAGCGTTTCCGACCATATAAAGTATATATATTCTTGATCAGGATCAATACCTGAGTCGATCTGGCCATGTCTGTCTGTCCGTATGAACGTCGAGATCTCAGGAACTATAAAAGCTAGAAAGTGCACACTCCATATAGAGGCAGCGCAAGTTTGTTGACCCATGTTCTCACGCCCACCCTAAAGCCCACAAACCGCTCAAAACTGCCACGCCCACACTTTTAAACAAGAGAGAACGCTACAGTCGAGTTCCCCAACTATCCCGTTACTCGAATAGTGGAAGTGCGGGAAAGAGTTTTCAACGCTGACAGTTTCTGGCGGTTTGTGGGCGTTAGAGTGGGCTTGGCAAAAAGTTTTTTGCAAATCGATAGAAATTCACAAGACTAATACAAAAATGAAAAAATATCAAAACATTTTTCAAAAGTGTGGACGTGGCAGCTTTGGCGGTTTGTGGGCGTAAGAGTGGGCGTGGCAAAAAGTTTTTTGGCAAATCGATAGAAATTTATAAGACCAATACAAAAATGAAAAAATATCAAAACATTTTTCAAAAGTGTGGGCGTGGCAGTTTTGGGCGGTTTGTGGGCGTTAGAGTGGGCCTGGCAACATGAATCGACAAACATGCGCTGCTTCTATGTCTTGGGAGTCTGTATGCTTAATCTCAACTTTCTAGATTTTGTAGTTCCTTAGATCTCGACGTTCATACGGACAGACAGACGGAGGGACAGAGGGACTAACGGACAGACGGACATGGCCAGATCGACTCGGCTATTGATCCTGATCAAGAATATATATACTTTATATTGTCGGAAATGCTACCTTCTGCCTGTTACATACTTTTCAACGAATCTAGTATACCCTTTTACTCTACGAGTAACGGTTATAAAAATGTGTTGATATTTTTCAAATTTTTGTTAATCTCGAAAATTTCCATCGATTTGCTTAAAATCGTTTGGCCACGCTCACCCTTACTCCCACAAATTTTAAAAAATGTTTTGATATTTTTCCAGTTTTGTATTGGTCTTGTAAATTTCTATCGATCTACAAAAAAACTTTTTGCCACGCCCACTCTAACGCCCACAAGACTCTCCTTCGCACTTCCACTAGCTGAGTAACGGGTATCAGATAGTCGGGGAACTCGACTATAGCGTTCTCTCTTGTATTTTAAATGCAATTTTCTTCTTCATCCAAATCAATATTGTAAATATCCTCATCGTCTTCAGAATCGCACTGCAGATCGTAATACACGTAATACCTCTTTTGAGAAATACTAGACAACAATAGATCCGAGAAATCTATAGCTCTATGAAATATATCAGCTGCGACAATTGAATGTGACAATCTATCTTTCTTGTAAGCTATGTTGCAAGCTTGAGAAGCCTATGTATCCTAGTAGAACCAGGCTCGAATTATTAATCTGGTAATTGTGAATCAATATTTTATGAATTATTACATATTTTGTTTTCAAAAGAGTCTATAATTTTTATGGGTATAACAGAAGTGACAAAAATTGAGTGATCTGAAAGCTGTTTGCCAGGTGTTTCGGTAGTAAACTTCTGCTGGTATATTGAATGACCCGTTGAACCATCAAATCCATAGCATATTAGTTTCAGAACTGTTTGAGAACTGATTTAAAACATCAGCCTGCATTTTAATAATTCTGTACGCAGTATGATCCAAAAGGTTTTTTAATGCATTGTAATTTAGATTCCATTACAAGACTATAATAGTTTGGATAAATGTTACTGTGGCGACTTGTATTCTTAAATCTAGTGTTCATGTATTGCCGTTTTGTAAGAGAATTTTCTAGAAGGAAAGCCAAAACTTCATCTGGAGCAAGTAGAATGGGTTTTTGTATACCAAATTGCTTTCTCGATTCAGATGATTATTCGGGTGTTGTTATGGTTTTCTTAAGAATAAAAGCCGTTCCTTCCTGCTTTGTTTCTGTGCAGAGAGTGCTGCAGCATGTGCAAGAAGATCATCAGCATCACAAGCATCTCAATTATTTTCATCTGCAAGCTCAAATGCCAACTTCCTTTTTAATCTTGTGCCCGCATTTGTATAAGACGTCCCACTGCTGTGGTGTCTTGCAGGTTTCATTGAGTGTAATTGATATTTTAGACGCCAGCCCGACATAAATCGTTCAAGCATGTAGTTATATTTGGAAAGATACTTATAAATGTAACTATTAAAATTACTGATTTTTTTTTGTCTATTTCCTTTAAGATCTTGGCCATCTACTTGTGACCCGTGTGATTCGTAAATAAAATTGTTAAGGAAAAGACAATTTGTTAATTTTGCACAGGCATTTATTTTAATTCAAGGAGATTAATATTATTAACATTTAAAATATTATTTGGATCATGTGCTCGCCTTTTTCCCTGATGACGAAATTGGCTCTTTGTTCGGCATTTTTCATCACTTTCTCGAGCGTAGCTTTAGGTATGGCCGCTATTTCACGTTCGATGTTCGCCTTGAGTTGAGTTAAAGTCCTTGGCTTGTTGATGTACACTTTAGAGTTCAAAAATCCCCACAAATAAAAGTCGGGTGGCGTTAGATCGGGCCATCTTGTTGGAACCAGAAGTTATGTAATGTCCCCATATATCAAGAATTTTTTTAAATCCCCAAAATTTGCGCCTTAGTTAGTAGCGATAATAATTATCGGAACCTTATCTGGCAACGTCATCTAAATGGCAATTGACCAGCTGGTGAATATTGATTCGGATAAGGGTTCTTCGGATCCCCAGCATCTAGCTTCGATCTTTTCTTACGACGATCGTCAAGCTGATAAGTTCAGTCCCAGCAGAGATAAGACCTAGCAAAAAGGCAAATCAAAAAAAAAAGAACTGGAGAGTACAATCACATGTGCTCCCAACTTTAATCCAGCGTTTATTTCGGCATCAAGATTAAAAGGCCACAAAGAAAAGGCAATTAATAAATGCCCGTGGATTGCCGTGTCGGCAAGGTAAATATTTCAATGAAATTTTCAAAAAAATTACCAAATTATAATAACAGTTGTGCACGTTTAGTTCACGCGTGTTATTTTTATCGTCGACTACACAGCGAGAAATCGCCAGGTCGATCGATTCCACTAAAGAAGAAAATCACTGGTTACCCGAGGAAACGAAGCTGAATTTTAAACTCTTCCACGCCGACCCAAAAGTTCGGCTGGAGTCAGCTACCTCTGCTGGGAGACACTTTGTTCGGAGGTCGCAGGAAAAAATCTACAGAAAACCTACATAGAAATAAAAACCCTTACAAAACTAGTGTAAAACAAAAACAGATTAAAATACCTTCAGTGCCTAAAAACCCAAAAATTAATTGAAGTTAAACATATTACATATTACATATTACATAAAACAAAAGCATTTGATAGTGATGTGAGTGTGTGCAGGTGAAAAGTAAAATAAGAGAAAACAAGAAATACAAGCTGGCCAACCCAATGTAAAATCGTACACTGAAAGAAAAAGAAAGTTTCGTTGCCAATGCCAAAAATAAAATACTTCAAATCAAAAATAAAAATAA
This sequence comes from Drosophila santomea, assembly GCF_016746245.2. Taxonomy (NCBI): domain Eukaryota; kingdom Metazoa; phylum Arthropoda; class Insecta; order Diptera; family Drosophilidae; genus Drosophila; species Drosophila santomea. The sequence goes on from NW_025319022.1 coordinate 330,364, forward strand.
TTAATCATGACAATATATACAAAAATTGAAATGAAAAAAACGCAAAAAAAAAAAAATAAAAATGAAATAAATAATCCTATATTTTAATTATCACTTATGAAAAAAACTAAATAGTGCATTTATAGTTTGAAGTTTTCTTACTAATAACCCCCAACACCGCATCGACAAGAAGGCCTTCTTCGAGAACCAACAGTGGGTGAGTAAAATAAAAAAATAAAATATATATATAACCAAAACAAAACTAAAACTTCAAGTTACTAAATTGCAATTATGTAGTTCAGTGTAGAGCCTGGCTACCTGAGTTAAGGCTTATCAACCGCTCGCGCCGATTGATTTGTCTATTTTGTCAATTACTCTTGATTCTTATCCAAATTCTAACATGGTAATTTAAAGCACTATAATGTAACGTAAACATTGACGACTACACTGAAAGAAATTAATATTGACATGATTGGCACCTACATATTTTCTCCCTTTTAGCAATAGAAAGCTTTTTCTTTCAATGATGCGATTAAATAAATAAACCCCATAGAAAAAAGAAAAACACTTAATAGTTGTTTAGGATTAATAAATACTTAACAATTACAACATACAAAAAAAACCCACACCACTTCAATGTTCTTTTGTTAGTAACAAACAAGAAAAAGAAAAGCTTGGCACTATAAAAATAAAACAAAAAATAAATCAATAAAAAAATAAAAATGAATAGAGAGTTTTGCGAAAAATAAATAAAGATAAATAATGTAAAATAAGGAGCAAAACTTAGAAAAATACGGAATCAGACTTCAGGAATTAAGAGTACGGAATTATAAGATTAAAACTAGTAAGGCTAATTAGTTCGAAATATGTACACTGCAAGAAATGCACTCAAAAAGAAAGAAGAAATTGTTTATTGAAAATTAAAATTGTTGTAAAGATGAAACTCTAAGTTCTTATTCATGGCAGGGGAGCATAATTAAATGATGCATATTTAATTACATTTGGGGTCTTCTAAAAAAGGTTACACTGAAGACTATGGTTGGGAGGGTAATGATAGTGGGAGTGGAAATTAACATCTAAAACCACCCCGCCAGGCTTACATCCAAATTCGTGCTTCCTTCTCTCACATTGTAGTTTAATTAAGTTTCGCTTGCTGTTCATTTTTGAAAAGAAGAAACTGAGACAGTGGAGTTGTTTGTTTTTTTTTTTTCGCTGTTCGTTCATATGAGGATCGTCTCATTGTTTAAATTCAGGAGGGACTCTATAATAAAACCTTTTGGTGTAGCAATCATTATCCACAGCAAAAAACCCCTCCCCACATCTCCCGCTAGAGCTAGGAATCAATGGGTCCCGCTCAGCTGATGGTTAATGGTCGACAAGCCTGAAAAGGGTGAACATTTTGGAATCGAATCGCCAACAAGGATACCCAGTAAATGTTTCTCTTCTTCAACGGCGATATTACACCACATAGATTTTTGGCGCCCAAACATGGGGCAAGTGCTTATTCCGTACATATATTTTAGTCCAGCAGGCAATCACACAGATTTTTGGTGCAGCCGCCGATGCTGAAAGGCAGGTGCTAAAGTATTTGTCTGGTATATAGTACTAACCCCTGATTTTTGAAAGTTGTATGTGAAGCTAGAAAAGAATCTAATTTGACTATTGGAAAGCGAGCCATTATTAGTGAGTGCTGATAGGTTTCGACCGTAGAAAAATTAATTCCATAAAAATATATTTCTGTGGAATTGAAAAAGCTTACGACCAAATGACATCGACGTATTATCCTTCGAGTATGGAGTGAAATGAAGATTTGCTTCGCTTTAGTCCTTGTAATGGTGGGAAAAGTACCGGGTTATTACAACAGACATTAATCTGGAAGCTCTTTGTCTTCGATTGAGATTTTTGTTATCATTATGAAAGTAGTCAAGAAAGCTGTTTGATATTGATATACATCTTTGGAATTCGAGTTTTTGAGAATTCGAAAACTTTCGACCAAGATTACAGGTAGCTTGTTATTCAGAATTATTAACGACTGGAGTAAAGTAAGAGAAATTCTTAGTCCTATGTGTTCTTTGGTGTGATCAGTGTTTGAAAACTGACTAGAGGTAAGCTACTGGAATACAATATAAATGCATTTGTGTTTATTTGTCCGTAGAAGTCTGCACAGTACAGTAGATAATGGATGTTCATACAAAGAAGTAACACTTATTAATTGCCATAGCCCAATTTAAGTAAATTCGCTAAGCACAGAATTAGTTGAAAGCCTAGAAATATGTATCCGTATTATGTCTCCCTGAGAATGCCATCGAAGTAAAATATAAAAGAATTTTTATTTAGTATGCCACTAGAACATAGCTTTGAGTCAACCCAACCTCAGCACCAAGCAGATGCTGCAGCAAATTGTTGTATTATTTGCGAAGAATTTATGTTAAACACACAACCTTGTGTTATAACGCATTGCAATCACGTTTTTCATAAGAGTTGTTTAGAATCACATATACAAGTACATAAGGAGTGTCCTTGCTGCTTAAAGACAGTACAGCCCAAGGATTGGAAAGTAGTTGTAGGTAACCATTCGCCGAAGGCAAGGAGTACGGTCACCTACCCTCCAAAGAGACCCGTTGTAATAGGTTCCCGTCCGTGTACTCGTTCTTTAGCACATCAACTAGAATCACTTACCCAACCGGCACCAACAGAAGTCGAGGTCCTGATCAGAGTCCATGATCAGTCTAATTCACCAATTACAGAAAATCAACATCCACCCGGTAGTACTCCTACGAATCAAGGAGTCAGGCCACGAGCGTATCAAGCCGCCAATGCACCCGGTAGACGAGGTCGGCCACCAAGGCAAAGAAGACAAAATAATCCGCCAGTAGCCAATAGCGTACCGAGAGCGGAGATCGAATCTATCGTTCGAGAGACAGTAACTCGTGTTCTGTCATCAATTTCCCGACCAAATAGCTAGACATGGGAGTCCAGGTACTCAACGTAGTTATAGGTCAGCCCACGGTATACATCCTCTTGGTCCACATAAAATAGCCGACGTCTTACAGAAATGGGGAGTAAGGTTTGATGGCACAGTTGAAGGATTATCGGTAGAAGAATTTCTATATCGCGTGAAGATATTGACAGCTGAACATTTTGACGGCGATCTTGAAATTATCAGCAGACATATTCATAATCTGTTAATTGGCAAAGCCAGCAGTTGGTTCTGGAGATACCATAAAAGAGTTCAAACATTTACTTGGAGAGAGTTTTGCGTAGCTTTTCGAGAACAATATCGTGAGAGTAGAACGGCAACTGAGTTACGTGAACAAATTCGCTCGCGGAAGCAAAAGCCAGGAGAGTCGTTCGATACGTTTTATGAGAGTGTTTGTAAGCTCATGGATAAACTATCAGTGAGTTTTGCAGAAGATGAGTTAGTAGAGATGATCCAAGGAAATTTACTAATCGACGTGAAAGAGAGACTGTTATTTGAAAATATTTCATCTATCTCAGAGTTGCGTAGGTTGCTTCATAAGCGAGAAAATTTCCTTAAGGAAACAGGCCGAGTGCGGCCCCCCCAAACTAAGCCCGGTCCATATCGCGTATACGCGATGGATGACGGCCAACTACAAGAGACTCAAGAATGTGATGAGGAAAATGAAATTGCAGCAATTCAACGTACAACTCCTTTATTGTGCTGGAATTGTGAGGCTCCTGGCCACATATGGGAAAATTGCTTGGCCGAGAGACGTATTTTTTGTTATGGTTGCGGAGCCCCGCAAATATATAAACCCAATTGCCAGAACTGCAAGCGAAAGACGGAAAACCGGCAAGGGGGACATCCAATCCAGGAAGGGTGTCCCAAAAGTAGAAGATAGCGCTAGAATAGATTTTGAAAGAGTTACAATTCTACAGAGTAAGCTAGCTCAAGAGTCGAATAATGAAATTAACATACCTTTTAAGCCGTATCATGAGAGGTTAAGAAACTATTATTTAGTGCGAGAACGAATTTTCGGGCTCGGAAAAGAAAGTAAGCGAAATACCCGCAGAATGCGAAATTACTATCGTTCGTTAAAAAAGAAGAGAACTAGGATTGTGTCAACTGTTTTTCAAGACAACATTGATCGTCGTAGTTATGCTAGTGTAAAGTTTATGGAGTTTTCTGAACTAGGTTTACTCGACACTGGTGCAAACATAAGTTGTATCGGATCATCACTAGCGCTTGTGGACTTTTCGAAATATACAAATTTTAAGCCCATATTGTCGAAAGTTCGAACCGCGGACGCCAAGTCTCACAAAGTTCTTGGAAGTCTAAGCGTAAAAATGAAATATCAAGATAAGGAGAAAGATTTAGAATTATTTATTATTCCTTCTATAGCACAGAGGTTGATATTAGGTATAGATTTCTGGCGCGCTTTTGAATTAGCTCCAGGGATCATTAGCTCTATTCGGAATGAGGACATAGAAGTAGAGGAAGGTGAGGAAAAATACCCATTAACAGAAAATGAAAGACAGCAACTTGAGATTGTTAAGGAATTATTTTCAAATTTTGCAAAACAAGGATTAGGTCGCACGGCCATAATCAAGCATAGTATTGACATAGGTGAAAGCAAGCCGGTCAAACAGCGTTATTATCCGGTGAGTCCTGCAGTGGAAAAACTAATGTACGCGGAAATTGACCGAATGCTTAGCCTCGGAGTCATCGAACCTTCGCAAAGTGCCTGGAGTTCTCCAATGCGCCTGGTGGTAAAGCCAAACAAAGTTCGGTTATGTCTTGACGCACGCAAACTAAACGAAGCTACAAAAAAAGATGCCTATCCTCTGCAAAGCATCGAAGGCATTTTTGCTCGTCTGCCAAAGGCAAATATAATTTCGAAATTAGATCTCAAAGATGCTTACCATACTGGCAAATTGAGTTGACAGAGGAAGCGAAACCATTGACCGCTTTTACAGTCCCAGGTCGAGCATTATATCAGTTTACTGTCATGCCTTTTGGCTTATGTAATGCTCCCTCGACGCAGGTCTCGTCTAATGGATGACTTAATTCCGCCGGATTTACGTCATTGCGTTTTCGGATATCTCGACGATCTATGCATTGTCTCAGAAGATTTTGCGTCACATTTAACTGTCTTAGTTCGCATTGCTGATCAATTCAACAAAGCAAACCTTACCCTGAACATAAAAAAAAGTCACTTCTGCGTTACTAAGGTGAACTATCTAGGTTATGTGATAGGAAGTGGTGGAATAGCCACTGATCCAGAAAAAATATCATGTGTAATGAACTGGCCCACACCCAAAAATATGAAACAAGTCCGAGGTTTCCTAGGTGTATGTGGTTGGTACAGGCGATTTATAAAAGACTTTGCAGATATAACCTGTCCCATTACGGAAGTCTTAAAAACAAAAAAATGTTTTAAATGGTCTCCTGAAGCCCAGGACGCCATGCAGAAATTAAAACAGTTACTAACGTCTGCGCCGGTGTTACAAAATGCGGATTTTTCCCGTAAATTTTTTGTACACTGTGATGCTAGTGATTATGGAATTGGTGCTGTGCTGGTACAAGTCTCTGATACCGGAGAGGAAAGACCATTGGCATTTATGTCCAAAAAACTGTCAAAGTCGCAAAGGAACTATAGCGTAACCGAACGCGAATGTCTGGCGGTGATATTAGCGATCGAAAAATTCCGGTGTTATTTGGAATTACAGCCTTTTGAAGTAGTGACAGATCATTCAAGCCTTCTCTGGCTTATGCGACAGCAAAATGTATCTGGAAGACTGGCCCGATGGATTTTTAGATTGCAAGCTTTCAAGTTCACCATTTCGCACCGAAAAGGGAAAGATCACATTGTTCCAGATGCGTTGTCCCGAATTTGTGACCCTGAAATTGATAGTGTTGAATGGATAGGTCCAGAAATTGACTTAGAATCGTCATCTTTCAAAGATTCTGATTATCTTCAGCTCAAGAAAACAATAGAAGAAAATAGCGAAAAATTTCCTGATCTGCGAACGGCAGACCAATTTGTGTACATACGCACCGAACACCCTTCGGGAAATACCATCCAGGACTCGGATTGTTGGAAACTGTGGGTGCCGGAGGCGTTACGAATAGCAGCGATCCGCCAAGCACATGACTGTATTGTATCTGCGCATGGTGGAATGCAGAAAACAATCGAACGGCTGCGAAGACACTTGTTTTGGCCAGGGTTGTCCAAACAAGTCGAGCCTGCGATGTTTGTAAAGAGACTAAAGCCCCGAACACAACATTACGGCCACCCATGGGTCAACAAAGTGTTTCGGACAGACCCTTTCAGAAACTTTACATTGACATTTTAGGTCCCTACCCAAGAAGCAAGAAAGGTCACATAGGATTACTTATTGTCCTTGATCATTTCAGTCGTTACCATTGGTTATGTCCACTAAAAAAGTTTACTACCTCCGCGGTTATCGATTTCCTTGGGAATAGAATTTTTGCTGAATTTGGAACACCCGAGACCATCGTAAGCGACAATGGATCTCAGTTCAAGTCACATGAGTTTGAAGCCTTTCTAACCAAGTTTGGAATCAAGCACACTTTCACAGCGTTATACTCCCCTCAGAGCAACGCTGCGGAACGGGTTAGTCGCTCTTTATTGGCTGCGATAAGATCCTATCTGAGAGCGGATCAGACTGAATGGGATATCAATTTAACTAGCATTTCGTCGTCATTACGATCCTCTCTGCATCAAGCTCTTGGAGGCTCACCTTATAAGGCATTGTTCGGATTCAATATGATTAATCATGCCAGCGATTATAAATTGTTAAGAAAGCTATCCCTCTTAGAAGAATCTCCGCTGTTAAATTGCCAGGATAAACTATATTGGTTAAGAGAAAATATACAACAAAATAGCCGTACGGCTTATGAACGTAATGCGACACAATACAATTTGCGATCCAAGCCGGTCTCGTACAAAGAAGGCCAAGAAGTGTTTAAGAGAAACTTTTACCTAAGTAATTTCTCGAAGAATTTAAATAAGAAATTAGGGCCACAGTTTTCAAAGTGTCGAGTGAAGAAAAAAATAGGAACAGCCTACTATGTATTAGAAAATTTACAAGGCAAAGAAATCGGTACATACCACGCTAAGGACTTACGAAGCTAATTCCAGCTAATCGTGCCTCGTTCGACCCTCTCGTTAGATTATCTGGTGGTGTAATGTCCCCATATTTTTTTAAATCCCCAAAATTTGCGCCTTAGTTAGTAGCGATAATAATTATCGGAACCTTATCTGGCAACGTCATCTAAATGGCAATTGACCAGCTGGTGAATATTGATTCGGATAAAGGTTCTTCGGATCCCCAGCATCTAGCTTCGATCTTTTCTTACGACGATCGTCAAGCTGATAAGTTCAAAAAAATTACCAAATTATAATAACAGTTGTGCACGTTTAGTTCACGCGTGTTATTTTTATCGTCGACTACACAGCGAGAAATCGCCAGGTCGATCGATTCCACTAAAGAAGAAAATCACTGGTTACCCGAGGAAACGAAGCTGAATTTTAAACTCTTCCACGCCGACCCAAAAGTTCGGCTGGAGTCAGCTACCTCTGCTGGGAGACACTTTGTTCGGAGGTCGCAGGAAAAAATCTACAGAAAACCTACATAGAAATAAAAACCCTTACAAAACTAGTGTAAAACAAAAACAGATTAAAATACCTTCAGTGCCTAAAAACCCAAAAATTAATTGAAGTTAAACATATTACATATTACATATTACATAAAACAAAAGCATTTGATAGTGATGTGAGTTTGTGCAGGTGAAAAGTAAAATAAGAGAAAACAAGAAATACAAGCTGGCCAACCCAATGTAAAATCGTACACTGAAAGAAAAAGAAAGTTTCGTTGCCAATGCCAAAAATAAAATACTTCAAATCAAAAATAAAAATAATTAATCATGACAATATATACAAAAATTGAAATGAAAAAACGCAAAAAAAAAAATAAAATGAAATAAATAATCCTATATTTAATTATCACTTATGAAAAAAACTAAATAGTGCATTTATAGTTTGAAGTTTTCTTACTAATAACCCCCAACACCGCATCGACAAGAAGGCCTTCTTCGAGAACCAACAGTGGGTGAGTAAAATAAAAAAATAAAATATTATATATATAACCAAAACAAAACTAAAACTTCAAGTTACTAAATTGCAATTATGTAGTTCAGTGTAGAGCCTGGCTACCTGAGTTAAGGCTTATCAACCGCTCGCGCCGATTGATTTGTCTATTTTGTCAATTACTCTTGATTCTTATCCAAATTCTAACATGGTAATTTAAAGCACTATAATGTAACGTAAACATTGACGACTACACTGAAAGAAATTAATATTGACATGATGGCACCTACATATTTTCTCCCTTTTAGCAATAGAAAGCTTTTTCTTTCAATGATGCGATTAAATAAATAAACCCATAGAAAAAAGAAAACACTTAATAGTTGTTTAGGATTAATAAATACTTAACAATTACAACATAAAAAAAAAACCCACACCACTTCAATGTTCTTTTGTTAGTAACAAACAAGAAAAATAAAAGCTTGGCACTATAAAAATAAAACAAAAAATAAATCAATAAAAAAATAAAAATGAATAGAGAGTTTTGCGAAAAATAAATAAAGATAAATAATGTAAAATAAGGAGCAAAACTTAGAAAAATACGGAATCAGACTTCAGGAATTAAGAGTACGGAATTATAAGATTAAAACTAGTAAGGCTAATTAGTTCGAAATATGTACACTGCAAGAAATGCACTCAAAAAGAAAGAAGAAATTGTTTATTGAAAATTAAAATTGTTGTAAAGATGAAACTCTAAGTTCTTATTCATGGCAGGGGAGCATAATTAAATGATGCATATTTAATTACATTTGGGGTCTTCTAAAAAAAGGTTACACTGAAGACTATGGTTGGGAGGGTAATGATAGTGGGAGTGGAAATTAACATCTAAAACCACCCCGCCAGGCTTACATCCAAATTCGTGCTTCCTTCTCTCACATTGTAGTTTAATTAAGTTTCGCTTGCTGTTCATTTTGAAAAGAAGAAACTGAGACAGTGGAGTTGTTTGTTTTTTTTTTTTCGCTGTTCGTTCATATGAGGATCGTCTCATTGTTTAAATTCAGGAGGGACTCTATAATAAAACCTTTTGGTGTAGCAATCATTATCCACAGCAAAAAACCCCCCCACATCTCCCGCTAGAGCTAGGAATCAATGGGTCCCGCTCAGCTGATGGTTAATGGTCGACAAGCCTGAAAAGGGTGAACATTTGGAATCGAATCGCCAACAAGGATACCCAGTAAATGTTTCTCTTCTTCAACGGCGATATTACACCACATAGATTTTTGGCGCCCAAACATGGGGCAAGTGCTTATTCCGTACATATATTTTAGTCCAGCAGGCAATCACACAGATTTTTGGTGCAGCCGCCGATGCTGAAAGGCAGGTGCTAAAGTATTTGTCTGGTATATAGTACTAACCCCTGATTTTGAAAGTTGTATGTGAAGCTAGAAAAGAATCTAATTTGACTATTGGAAAGCGAGCCATTATTAGTGAGTGCTGATAGGTTTCGACCGTAGAAAAATTAATTCCATAAAAATATATTTCTGTGGAATTGAAAAAGCTTACGACCAAATGACATCGACGTATTATCCTTCGAGTATGGAGTGAAATGAAGATTTGCTTCGCTTTAGTCCTTGTAATGGTGGGAAAAGTACCGGGTTATTACAACAGACATTAATCTGGAAGCTCTTTGTCTTCGATTGAGATTTTTGTTATCATTATGAAAGTAGTCAAGAAAGCTGTTTGATATTGATATACATCTTTGGAATTCGAGTTTTTGAGAATTCGAAAACTTTCGACCAAGATTACAGGTAGCTTGTTATTCAGAATTATTAACGACTGGAGTAAAGTAAGAGAAATTCTTAGTCCTATGTGTTCTTTGGTGTGATCAGTGTTTGAAAACTGACTAGAGGTAAGCTACTGGAATACAATATAAATGCATTTGTGTTTATTTGTCCGTAGAAGTCTGCACAGTACAGTAGATAATGGATGTTCATACAAAGAAGTAACACTTATTAATTGCCATAGCCCAATTTAAGTAAATTCGCTAAGCACAGAATTAGTTGAAAGCCTAGAAATATGTATCCGTATTATGTCTCCCTGAGAATGCCATCGAAGTAAAATATAAAAGAATTTTTATTTAGTATGCCACTAGAACATAGCTTTGAGTCAACCCAACCTCAGCACCAAGCAGATGCTGCAGCAAATTGTTGTATTATTTGCGAAGAATTTATGTTAAACACACAACCTTGTGTTATAACGCATTGCAATCACGTTTTTCATAAGAGTTGTTTAGAATCACATATACAAGTACATAAGGAGTGTCCTTGCTGCTTAAAGACAGTACAGCCCAAGGATTGGAAAGTAGTTGTAGGTAACCATTCGCCGAAGGCAAGGAGTACGGTCACCTACCCTCCAAAGAGACCCGTTGTAATAGGTTCCCGTCCGTGTACTCGTTCTTTAGCACATCAACTAGAATCACTTACCCAACCGGCACCAACAGAAGTCGAGGTCCTGATCAGAGTCCATGATCAGTCTAATTCACCAATTACAGAAAATCAACATCCACCCGGTAGTACTCCTACGAATCAAGGAGTCAGGCCACGAGCGTATCAAGCCGCCAATGCACCCGGTAGACGAGGTCGGCCACCAAGGCAAAGAAGACAAAATAATCCGCCAGTAGCCAATAGCGTACCGAGAGCGGAGATCGAATCTATCGTTCGAGAGACAGTAACTCGTGTTCTGTCATCAATTTCCCGACCAAATAGCTAGACATGGGAGTCCAGGTACTCAACGTAGTTATAGGTCAGCCCACGGTATACATCCTCTTGGTCCACATAAAATAGCCGACGTCTTACAGAAATGGGGAGTAAGGTTTGATGGCACAGTTGAAGGATTATCGGTAGAAGAATTTCTATATCGCGTGAAGATATTGACAGCTGAACATTTTGACGGCGATCTTGAAATTATCAGCAGACATATTCATAATCTGTTAATTGGCAAAGCCAGCAGTTGGTTCTGGAGATACCATAAAAGAGTTCAAACATTTACTTGGAGAGAGTTTTGCGTAGCTTTTCGAGAACAATATCGTGAGAGTAGAACGGCAACTGAGTTACGTGAACAAATTCGCTCGCGGAAGCAAAAGCCAGGAGAGTCGTTCGATACGTTTTATGAGAGTGTTTGTAAGCTCATGGATAAACTATCAGTGAGTTTTGCAGAAGATGAGTTAGTAGAGATGATCCAAGGAAATTTACTAATCGACGTGAAAGAGAGACTGTTATTTGAAAATATTTCATCTATCTCAGAGTTGCGTAGGTTGCTTCATAAGCGAGAAAATTTCCTTAAGGAAACAGGCCGAGTGCGGCCCCCCCAAACTAAGCCCGGTCCATATCGCGTATACGCGATGGATGACGGCCAACTACAAGAGACTCAAGAATGTGATGAGGAAAATGAAATTGCAGCAATTAAACGTACAACTCCTTTATTGTGCTGGAATTGTGAGGCTCCTGGCCACATATGGGAAAATTGCTTGGCCGAGAGACGTATTTTTTGTTATGGTTGCGGAGCCCCGCAAATATATAAACCCAATTGCCAGAACTGCAAGCGAAAGACGGAAAACCGGCAAGGGGGACATCCAATCCAGGAAGGGTGTCCCAAAAGTAGAAGATAGCGCTAGAATAGATTTTGAAAGAGTTACAATTCTACAGAGTAAGCTAGCTCAAGAGTCGAATAATGAAATTAACATACCTTTTAAGCCGTATCATGAGAGGTTAAGAAACTATTATTTAGTGCGAGAACGAATTTTCGGGCTCGGAAAAGAAAGTAAGCGAAATACCCGCAGAATGCGAAATTACTATCGTTCGTTAAAAAAGAAGAGAACTAGGATTGTGTCAACTGTTTTTCAAGACAACATTGATCGTCGTAGTTATGCTAGTGTAAAGTTTATGGAGTTTTCTGAACTAGGTTTACTCGACACTGGTGCTAACATAAGTTGTATCGGATCATCACTAGCGCTTGTGGACTTTTCGAAATATACAAATTTTAAGCCCATATTGTCGAAAGTTCGAACCGCGGACGCCAAGTCTCACAAAGTTCTTGGAAGTCTAAGCGTAAAAATGAAATATCAAGATAAGGAGAAAGATTTAGAATTATTTATTATTCCTTCTATAGCACAGAGGTTGATATTAGGTATAGATTTCTGGCGCGCTTTTGAATTAGCTCCAGGGATCATTAGCTCTATTCGGAATGAGGACATAGAAGTAGAGGAAGGTGAGGAAAAATACCCATTAACAGAAAATGAAAGACAGCAACTTGAGATTGTTAAGGAATTATTTCCAAATTTTGCAAAACAAGGATTAGGTCGCACGGCCATAATCAAGCATAGTATTGACATAGGTGAAAGCAAGCCGGTCAAACAGCGTTATTATCCGGTGAGTCCTGCAGTGGAAAAACTAATGTACGCGGAAATTGACCGAATGCTTAGCCTCGGAGTCATCGAACCTTCGCAAAGTGCCTGGAGTTCTCCAATGCGCCTGGTGGTAAAGCCAAACAAAGTTCGGTTATGTCTTGACGCACGCAAACTAAACGAAGCTACAAAAAAAGATGCCTATCCTCTGCAAAGCATCGAAGGCATTTTTGCTCGTCTGCCAAAGGCAAATATAATTTCGAAATTAGATCTCAAAGATGCTTACCATACTGGCAAATTGAGTTGACAGAGGAAGCGAAACTATTGACCGCTTTTACAGTCCCAGGTCGAGCATTATATCAGTTTACTGTCATGCCTTTTGGCTTATGTAATGCTCCCTCGACGCAGGTCTCGTCTAATGGATGACTTAATTCCGCCGGATTTACGTCATTGCGTTTTCGGATATCTCGACGATCTATGCATTGTCTCAGAAGATTTTGCGTCACATTTAACTGTCTTAGTTCGCATTGCTGATCAATTCAACAAAGCAAACCTTACCCTGAACATAAAAAAAAGTCACTTCTGCGTTACTAAGGTGAACTATCTAGGTTATGTGATAGGAAGTGGTGGAATAGCCACTGATCCAGAAAAAATATCATGTGTAATGAACTGGCCCACACCCAAAAATATGAAACAAGTCCGAGGTTTCCTAGGTGTATGTGGTTGGTACAGGCGATTTATAAAAGACTTTGCAGATATAACCTGTCCCATTACGGAAGTCTTAAAAACAAAAAAATGTTTTAAATGGTCTCCTGAAGCCCAGGACGCCATGCAGAAATTAAAACAGTTACTAACGTCTGCGCCGGTGTTACAAAATGCGGATTTTTCCCGTAAATTTTTTGTACACTGTGATGCTAGTGATTATGGAATTGGTGCTGTGCTGGTACAAGTCTCTGATACCGGAGAGGAAAGACCATTGGCATTTATGTCCAAAAAACTGTCAAAGTCGCAAAGGAACTATAGCGTAACCGAACGCGAATGTCTGGCGGTGATATTAGCGATCGAAAAATTCCGGTGTTATTTGGAATTACAGCCTTTTGAAGTAGTGACAGATCATTCAAGCCTTCTCTGGCTTATGCGACAGCAAAATGTATCTGGAAGACTGGCCCGATGGATTTTTAGATTGCAAGCTTTCAAGTTCACCATTTCGCACCGAAAAGGGAAAGATCACATTGTTCCAGATGCGTTGTCCCGAATTTGTGACCCTGAAATTGATAGTGTTGAATGGATAGGTCCAGAAATTGACTTAGAATCGTCATCTTTCAAAGATTCTGATTATCTTCAGCTCAAGAAAACAATAGAAGAAAATAGCGAAAAATTTCCTGATCTGCGAACGGCAGACCAATTTGTGTACATACGCACCGAACACCCTTCGGGAAATACCATCCAGGACTCGGATTGTTGGAAACTGTGGGTGCCGGAGGCGTTACGAATAGCAGCGATCCGCCAAGCACATGACTGTATTGTATCTGCGCATGGTGGAATGCAGAAAACAATCGAACGGCTGCGAAGACACTTGTTTTGGCCAGGGTTGTCCAAACAAGTCGAGCCTGCGATGTTTGTAAAGAGACTAAAGCCCCGAACACAACATTACGGCCACCCATGGGTCAACAAAGTGTTTCGGACAGACCCTTTCAGAAACTTTACATTGACATTTTAGGTCCCTACCCAAGAAGCAAGAAAGGTCACATAGGATTACTTATTGTCCTTGATCATTTCAGTCGTTACCATTGGTTATGTCCACTAAAAAAGTTTACTACCTCCGCGGTTATCGATTTCCTTGGGAATAGAATTTTTGCTGAATTTGGAACACCCGAGACCATCGTAAGCGACAATGGATCTCAGTTCAAGTCACATGAGTTTGAAGCCTTTCTAACCAAGTTTGGAATCAAGCACACTTTCACAGCGTTATACTCCCCTCAGAGCAACGCTGCGGAACGGGTTAATCGCTCTTTATTGGCTGCGATAAGATCCTATCTGAGAGCGGATCAGACTGAATGGGATATCAATTTAACTAGCATTTCGTCGTCATTACGATCCTCTCTGCATCAAGCTCTTGGAGGCTCACCTTATAAGGCATTGTTCGGATTCAATATGATTAATCATGCCAGCGATTATAAATTGTTAAGAAAGCTATCCCTCTTAGAAGAATCTCCGCTGTTAAATTGCCAGGATAAACTATATTGGTTAAGAGAAAATATACAACAAAATAGCCGTACGGCTTATGAACGTAATGCGACACAATACAATTTGCGATCCAAGCCGGTCTCGTACAAAGAAGGCCAAGAAGTGTTTAAGAGAAACTTTTACCTAAGTAATTTCTTGAAGAATTTAAATAAGAAATTAGGGCCACAGTTTTCAAAGTGTCGAGTGAAGAAAAAAATAGGAACAGCCTACTATGTATTAGAAAATTTACAAGGCAAAGAAATCGGAACATACCACGCTAAGGACTTACGAAGCTAATTCCAGCTAATCGTGCCTCGTTCGACCCTCTCGTTAGATTATCTGGTGGTGTAATGTCCCCATATATCAAGAATTTTTTTAAATCCCCAAAATTTGCGCCTTAGTTAGTAGCGATAATAATTATCGGAACCTTATCTGGCAACGTCATCTAAATGGCAATTGACCAGCTGGTGAATATTGATTCGGATAAAGGTTCTTCGGATCCCCAGCATCTAGCTTCGATCTTTTCTTACGACGATCGTCAAGCTGATAAGTTCAAAAAAATTACCAAATTATAATAACAGTTGTGCACGTTTAGTTCACGCGTGTTATTTTTATCGTCGACTACACAGCGAGAAATCGCCAGGTCGATCGATTCCACTAAAGAAGAAAATCACTGGTTACCCGAGGAAACGAAGCTGAATTTTAAACTCTTCCACGCCGACCCAAAAGTTCGGCTGGAGTCAGCTACCTCTGCTGGGAGACACTTTGTTCGGAGGTCGCAGGAAAAAATCTACAGAAAACCTACATAGAAATAAAAACCCTTACAAAACTAGTGTAAAACAAAAACAGATTAAATACCTTCAGTGCCTAAAAACCCAAAAATTAATTGAAGTTAAACATATTACATATTACATAAAACAAAAGCATTTGATAGTGATGTGAGTGTGTGCAGGTGAAAAGTAAAATAAGAGAAAACAAGAAATACAAGCTGGCCAACCCAATGTAAAATCGTACACTGAAAGAAAAGAAAGTTTCGTTGCCAATGCCAAAAATAAAATACTTCAAATCAAAATAAAAATAATTAATCATGACAATATATACAAAAATTGAAATGAAAAAAACGCAAAAAAAAAAAAATAAAAATGAAATAAATAATCCTATATTTTAATTATCACTTATGAAAAAAACTAAATAGTGCATTTATAGTTTGAAGTTTTCTTACTAATAACCCCAACACCGCATCGACAAGAAGGCCTTCTTCGAGAACCAACAGTGGGTGAGTAAAATAAAAAAATAAAATATTATATATATAACCAAAACAAAACTAAAACTTCAAGTTACTAAATTGCAATTATGTAGTTCAGTGTAGAGCCTGGCTACCTGAGTTAAGGCTTATCAACCGCTCGCGCCGATTGATTTGTCTATTTTGTCAATTACTCTTGATTCTTATCCAAATTCTAACATGGTAATTTTAAGCACTATAATGTAACGTAAACATTGACGACTACACTGAAAGAAATTAATATTGACATGATTGGCACCTACATATTTTCTCCCTTTTAGCAATAGAAAGCTTTTTCTTTCAATGATGCGATTAAATAAATAAACCCCATAGAAAAAGAAAAACACTTAATAGTTGTTTAGGATTAATAAATACTTAACAATTACAACATAAAAAAAAACCCACACCACTTCAATGTTCTTTTGTTAGTAACAAACAAGAAAAGAAAAGCTTGGCACTATAAAAATAAAACAAAAATAAATCAATAAAAAAATAAAAATGAATAGAGAGTTTTGCGAAAAATAAATAAAGATAAATAATGTAAAATAAGGAGCAAAACTTAGAAAAATACGGAATCAGACTTCAGGAATTAAGAGTACGGAATTATAAGATTAAAACTAGTAAGGCTAATTAGTTCGAAATATGTACACTGCAAGAAATGCACTCAAAAGAAAGAAGAAATTGTTTATTGAAAATTAAAATTGTTGTAAAGATGAAACTCTAAGTTCTTATTCATGGCAGGGGAGCATAATTAAATGATGCATATTTAATTACATTTGGGGTCTTCTAAAACAAGGTTACACTGAAGACTATGGTTGGGAGGGTAATGATAGTGGGAGTGGAAATTAACATCTAAAACCACCCCGCCAGGCTTACATCCAAATTCGTGCTTCCTTCTCTCACATTGTAGTTTAATTAAGTTTCGCTTGCTGTTCATTTTTGAAAAGAAGAAACTGAGACAGTGGAGTTGTTTGTTTTTTTTTTTTTCGCTGTTCGTTCATATCATCGTCTCATTGTTTAAATTCAGGAGGGACTCTATAATAAAACCTTTTGGAGTAGCAATCATTATCCACAGCAAAAAACCCCCCCACATCTCCCGCTAGAGCTAGGAATCAATGGGTCCCGCTCAGCTGATGGTTAATGGTCGACAAGCCTGAAAAGGGTGAACATTTTGGAATCGAATCGCCAACAAGGATACCCAGTAAATGTTTCTCTTCTTCAACGGCGATATTACACCACAGTTATGCATTCGCTTTCTACGCACAATTGGCATCAAAAAATCGGTTATCATGGCTCGATATCGGTTGCCATTGACGGTAAGTGGCTTCGATTGATCGTTGGTGGAGTGTAGTTATCCATAGTTAATGACTACTTGAAATGAAGAATCAGATGTGGTATGACGTTGGTCGATTTGACAATGTATGTCAAAGTTATTAAGAGTTGTCGTGGGTCACATTTAGATGGCCCACCCTGTATATCCAGTCCAATACACATTGAATTTTTCGATTGTTTCTGCGCCATATTTCGAAAAGTTGCCTATATATTACCAAATAGTGAGAAAAGGAAAAATTAGTTGCTTTCAGCATGGAACAGCATATTAGTTATATTCCACGAAAAAACGGAGAACGCATGTTAGTATTCTAAAAAATAATACACATAATTTGGAAGATGACTTTTCATAATTAAGTTGAATTTTCTGGACCAATTTTACACGTGTGGCACAATATAAAGCAACTAAATATTTTATTTTATTTTATTTCTTTTCAGAAATCAGCTGTTCGCTAGCACACTTTCAAAAGCTGTCAACAAGTTTTGGTGCCGCTTTTAAAGGTTTGAATTAAAATTTTTTATTAATGTATGATTTATTTACTTTAGAATTAAAATAGATATATTAACATCGAACACTCGACTTTACGCCAAAAAAATCGATTTCTGGACCACAGTTCACTGCGAGTATTCTTACTCGAACCAATTCCCACACAAATAATGGCGTGCAAGTCGGAGCCGAGGACCAGCAGCAGCGCAGTGGAGCAAGTGGTGGCAAAAATAGGAAAATAGGATTTGCAGGAAGAGGGATACTTGGCCGCCGTATGCGAACACAATTCCCGAGAACCGGCGATACGGTCTGGTGATAACAAACCAGAGTTCGGACGCGGACGGTGTGGACACCGTTGCCGTAATTGTGAACGCCAACCGACGCCGATGCGTAGGTTAAACTTCTTATTTTCCTTTATTCGACTCGTCTAACCAAGAACTCGTCACAGAATGCCGCGCTGATCTTACTTATAACGGGGATTTCATCTGGCGCTGCTTTTTTGCCACCATAGGCTTCATACTTCAGCCTTAGCTAACATGGTGCATACATGGTACATACATACATAATACTGTGGGCCTTACGAGTATCTATCCGCAGACGTTCGACTCCAGCATGCTAGTGGTCTGCGAGGATGAGGAAACCGCCCAATGGGTCATCTCAGACGTCTATGGTATGTGCCCGCCGCACTCCTGCCAGCCCTTAATCGAGTTCTTCGGCCTCCTGAGGACGTGAGGAGTCGCAGAACCCAGAACATCGTGATAGAGCTGTATGTCAATGAGGAAAGTGGGGAATTCATCGCCGAACGATGCTTTAAGCTACGTTACTGCTTCTGGCAACATCGATTCAGTTTTGATTGCTAGGACGTTTTTGGGTTTTCCAAATTATTTGTTAATATTTTTTGGCTATTTACTCGAAATAGTAAAATTTTATGAAGTTAGAAAATTAAACGTGAATAAAAGTTATTAAAAAAAAATATGGCGGCTTCGCGGCAACTGCATTTCTGACCGAGTAATTTCTCTGGCATTGATTAAGTTTCTTGCACATGTAAGAGATAGGAACTTCGTCACCTTCGTCATTTATCTGCATAAGCACGCCACCAACGCCGGTGTGACTGGCGTCGCAGTGGATATAATACGGCCGTTGAAAATACGGGGTATGTAACACTGGGACATTACAAAGCTGCTTTTTTTAATTCTCAAAAGCTTCGTTAGCTGCCTTGCCCCAATTAAAACGTAGTTTTTCTTTCAACGCATCCGTTAAAGGTGCTGAGACAGAAGCATAATTTCGAATAAATTTCTGGTACCACCCAGTCATACCCAGGAATCGTCGCAATTGCTTAATAGACTTAGGAACAGGATA
The DNA here is from genome assembly GCF_016746245.2 of Drosophila santomea. Lineage (NCBI taxonomy): Eukaryota > Metazoa > Arthropoda > Insecta > Diptera > Drosophilidae > Drosophila > Drosophila santomea. Next base: position 349,500 of record NW_025319022.1, read on the forward strand.
ATCTACGATAGCGCTTATTTTACCCATATCCATTGTGATTGCGCCATTGCCTACAATATGGCCTAAGTAGCTGACCTCCTTTCTACAAAATTTGCTTTTGTGAACATTGATGGTTAATCCAGCTTTTCTTAGACAAGATGCTATTTCTTTCAGAACTAATACATGTCGTTCAAAGGACTCGGATACATTCAAAAGATCGTCTATATATATAAATACTTCGTTTTTTAAACTGTATGGAATTATTCCGCCCATTAATTTGGTCATCGTTGAGAGCGCGTTGGTAAGACCAAATGCCATTACGGTGAAGTGGTAGAGAGGTCTACCTGGTACCGTAAAAGCTGTTTTATCACGCGAACTTGTCCCTAGTGGGCAACCGGCTTTGGCAACCGGCTTAGGATGCCATCTATGATGGGCATTGGATAAGCATCCTTGCGTGTCACTTGGTTCACCTTTCGACTATCTATACATAATCGCACTTTTCCGAGTTGGCGGACCAATACGACAGGGGAAGACCACGCACTGGTCTACTCTTCAATAACCCCTAAAGCAAGCATGCGATCCAGTTCATCATACATAAGTTTTTCGATAGCTGGGGACACAGGATAATGTCGCTGCTTGATAGGTACGGAATCGCCAACGTCAATGGAGTGGGAAAGCATGATCGTTCTTCCTATACCCTTTTCGGCAAAAGTAGGAAAGCAATAAACTACGGCGTCAAGTTGCTGTTTTTGTTTTTCAGTCAGAAAACGAACATCGTCTAGATCTACTGCTGAGAGATTACTTTCTGGACTAGGTTTCATTTTAGCATATGGTAATAGCTGATATTCTGTCCAAAAATCGAACCCTAAATAAAGTGATTGCTTTAACGAAGGTACAATGTAAAAAGTAATATCGTTGGTCATATTGTTGTACTGAATTTCTGTGCGAATCTTGCCCACGGTGTTTTGGGATTTTCCATCGGCAGTATGAACAATACTTTGAACAGGTTTATAAGGACACTTTTCTATCAGTATTTCTTCGGCTAGTTTTCCACCTATACAACTAAAAGAGGCACTAGTATCCATTAATCCAGATACTGATCGGCCAAGAATTTTTACGTCTGCGTATGATTGTACATCTGAGGCAATAATTGCTGATAACAAAAACCGTTTTTCGATTTTTATCTGATCAAAAAAATCTTTAATACGCTGTGCAGATCGCGAAGGCTGTCTCTGATGTTTATTGAGAGATTCGCCGGGTGGACCTAATTCGGTTAAATGATAGTCTGGTTGTTGAGACAAATCAGGGAGAGAGGGTACAGAGCAGCTATTGATTACTCCGTATTGGCGGCTTTCGTCACCACATGTTTGTGTGCCCCTTTCAAAGGTGCACGGCCTCGGTACTTTTATGAGCGACAATGAGGGCATGAAGGAAGGTAGGTGTCTGTTTTGCCACACCCATAGCAGAACACACGACGTTCGGCTAAGCAATCCTGACATCTGTGTCCGATTTGGCTACAATTCCAGCAGGATAAGTTAATTGCGGAAATTTCAACTGTGTCTGAATCCGACTCCACTTCGGTCTCAGGACAAACCTCCTGCACAAACCTATGAGGAGCAGGAAGAGGTTTTCGCCATCCTGGCTTGACAGTAAGCATGAACGTTTCCCTTTTGCGAATAATCTTCCTTAGCTGAGAAATGCTACTGATCTCCTTATATAAAAGCTCATGCTGAATTTCTGGCAATAAGTTTGACGTAATGGATTCTAACACTGATAATTCTGACAATGGCTCAGATAACATATCAGTTAATGGGATGATACTTTCGTAAAAGTCATCGAAGGACTCCCCTTCCTTTTGTTTACGACGATAAAGTTCTGCTTTAATGCTAATCTGGACGTTTTCCTTAAATTGATGCGGCAAGGCTTTGCATAAGGCCTGCCATTCAACTTGGGGTACACTTTGGTGGTAACGCCAATACCAATCGCTAGCAACACCTTCAAATAAAGTGTTGACATGGCTAGTTAGAAACATAAAATTACCTTCTAATGTCTGTTTGGTAAGAGCTTCGACCCTAGTAAGAAAATAGATAAGAATGAGTTTTATCCGGGGTAGAGTGTAGTTTATTCACCCACAATTCTAGATCCAACCTGAAAAGGAAACAGGAAATATAAAAATGGTAACCTGTGTCACACTCCAATTAAAACTCAACCTGGTGACATCCTTATAAGTCAAATATGTACACATTCGGTGTTGGAAAATATAAGAAGGGAATGCCATGAGAGAGTCGAGAGAGAACCAACAATAGAAGCGGACGTGATTGCAACGAGCGGCAAAAACATTAACATCGATCAAAACTTATTTGATTAATTAATTAAAGTATACCTAACACTATAACGTTTCGATTCTTTAACATAGTTAGTCGCGCTACCCACTCGCTTAATTCCTGACAAAACTGAAAGCTTACACACATAGGCATCGCGAATCATATTTCTTGGTGTGTATCTGACATTCTCAGAAGTGGGATAAGATAGTGCGCAATAAGTGAAAACGTGCGAAAAATGACCGTATAAAAAAAGCAAAGAAACGAAGCAACGAACATGCCACCGAAGAAAGATTACGTAAGCAAGAAGACCTGCAACATAAATGCAGAGAAGCAGGACTCTCAACGTCAGGAAATCGTGAAGACTTATTGAAGAGACTAAATGCCCATAACAGTGACGACGAGTACGCGAGTGCAGGAAACCAATCAATGCAGAAAAAAATTGCCGAATTAGAGAAACCATTGCGCGAACTTCAAGAGAGATCTTTTCATCCGAGCAGTATCTCCTCTCCAATCGAAAACGGTCAAAACGCAAACGAAATAATAGAGTGTAGTGTATGCCTAACACGTCTCAACAAGTTCTTTCGCGATTGATTGCGTCACAAGCTAAGGTTGCTACGTCACAGCAACACGATAATGTGGCTACGTCTCGGCAACACGCTAATGTTATCACGTCACAGCAACACGATAATATTGCTACGTCTCAGCAACAGTATAATATCGTTACGTTACAGCAACACGATAATGTGGCTACGTCTCGGCAACACGCTAATGTTATCACGTCACAGCAACACGATAATATTGCTACGTCTCAGCAACAGTACAATATCGTTACGTCACAGCAACACGATAATGTCGCTGTCTTTCCCCAACATTCGATCTTTCCGCAACTTGTTAATTTCTCTATGACACCGCAAAACCACGTTAATTCGCAAACGTATACTTATTCGTCACAGCCAAATTAACTCTCCGATTCCCCACGCTCATTTGGGGCACTGTAACGCAACAACGGCACCGTTCGGCACATATTTACAGCCACACTATGATTTATATCATACAATACACATTCGTAACATCGTCAAAAAATAACGAAAATCCATATACCCCGATTCCGCGAAACTACTTATACAACCGCGGCCCAATGGTATCTGAAAACATTAATAGTTCGTACGGAAATATAAGTGAAATGGTATCTCTTCTCCCGAAATTCAACCCATCATCCATCAAGTCCTTAGATTCGCAACACTTCATTAGACGCGTTGACTCCCTTCAAACCGCATATCGTTGGGATGATCGATATCTAATATTTGCATTTGAACAAAAGATGCTTGGTTCTGCTTGGTATTGGGTAGACTCAACTGAAGAAGTCTTCCAAACATGGCCAGAGTTTAAGTCAAAGTTCCTCAACGATTTTCCATGTCTCAGCAATTCCGAAGACGTTAACCTTAAAATGTCAAAAATTCGTCGAGATCTCAGAGAATCACCGCAAGACTATTTCTATAAAATGCTAGCTATTGGTAAAAAGGGTGAGTTAACCGATTCAGCAATATCAACACACATCATCAACGGGATTAATGATTACGATTTTAAAAGGAAGATATCTAATAATTATATATCTTGTAACGACCTGTTAAGAGATATTCTTGCCTATTCAGCGCATAACGAAATAAAGCATAATCACTTTAATATGTCTAGCAAACGTGATCCCAACGCTCAAAAACAAAATATACAAGCGTTTCCAAAAAATGTTAGTATGCCACGACCATTAGTTTGGGCGGTACCGAAAGGTGCTGGTGAGCATCGTTTGGCAGTAGTAGTGTATAAGCATTGTTTTTTATACTTCACACAATATGAGACCTTTTTCTTTATAATGACAATTTAAGTGTGGTATGCCAAAAAACAGTTTCTATTGTTATTGCAGCACATATGGGTTTTTTATTTAAGGCATTTGGTGTTGCATTTTTGCACTGTCTGCAACGTCCCCTTTCTCCAAAAACCACCCAATGTTCATAATGTTATCATAACTGTAGGATTGATCCGAAATTTGTACTTATTTGTTTGAAGAAACACTGTTTGAATATACTACTGAGCTTTCTCTTTCTGCATTTGTTGGTCGACCTCTCTTTTTTTTTTTGCAAATGGAGTTTATGAGCAATTTCCGATTGAAATTTTATAAAGGGAATATGTTTTTGCTTTGGGTTTAAAAAATTCGAATGTACCACTTTATTGATCGGTGGCAAATTTTGTAGAGCTCCATTAGCATACCTGCCAAATCTACTTCACCCACGTATAAAGCAGCAATAACTGGCCTTGAAATATCAATGTAAGCTTTTTCTTTTTGGCTCCAACGTTTGCATATTCCAACAGGCTGATAACCTGCATATATTAGTTAAACAGGCGTATTATCAAACCGTTTTGCACACACAAGATAATGGTTAATTTCGCATTTCATATCAAAAGAACCAGTCCCGCGCTGTTTTAATTCCGCATCTGAGAGCAGTTGGCAATTTCTTATTAACGGTACCTGTTGCAAAGATTCCTATTTTCTATAACGAAATCAGAAGGCTTACTGACGCAAGGATCAATTTTATCAAAGCAATTGTCAACAACATCGCAACAGTCAGGCTCACATCCTTCAATCACTGTATTTTCCAGAAGGGCAACCTCGATACTTTCTCCCTTTCAATAATTCCATCTAAACTCTTCTCCAGTACCATAGAAACAGAATTATTAACATTTCTTCTTTTGCTTAAGCATATCGCTGTCATTCAAGATTTACTCAATCGAGGAAGAAAAAGAAGTGTTTATCCCCAACTCTGAATTTGTAAATAGGGGGAGAGTATCAAGATCACGTTATCAAAAAATTCTAACACTGAATCGGCAATATCCTGGTGCTACGATTTCATTTCCGGTGGTAAGGTACCCCCAGGTGTCGTAATTGAATACTTGTATCATGTCTTCAAAGAGATTAAAGAGAATCTCAATAAAAACTGGGTATCTTACAATGTTACTAGGATTACGTCGTCCTTTCATGGGCCTCTTCAGTTTAGGGCACCTTTGTGCGGCAGCTTCCATTGAGATGATTGAGCTTTGGTTTCCACTTCATAACCATAAACCCACGATTCGTCACCACGACGCCACAGTCAATATTCGGAATGCATCCGCCCACTTAATTTTGTTTTTAACACAAAATTGGATACAGGTTCTTTGACCCATTTTTTTGAATAGGTAATAATCAAAGACGATCCAAAACACGTGCATGCAAATCAGCTGTCAACAATTAAGTGTACATTCAAAATGGCCCAGCTTGCCGGCATAAGTGACACACTGGTACTCATGTCGACATAACGCCACAAAAAAATCAAAATTCGCGAAAATTCAAAAATTCGCGATACTTTGCGAAATTCGGGAAATAATATGTATTTATTCTAAATCTACTATTAATTAGTTTGCAGGGGCGCCAAGCGTGGGCGTGGTCGCATTTTTTCACAAATTATCAATGCTATAACAATAAAATGTGTGAAGTTTAAACCATGTAACTCAATTTTTCGACTTTATGCCCAAGTGGTTGTACGTACTAAATAGGTATTAAATGTTTCGATACTTCTACATTGCAGCCCTAATTACAATGTAACCCTAGACAAGAGCAAGTTATCGATAGGAAGGGAGCGAGTGTAGAGTCGAGAGTCAAGTGGAAAAGTTGTCAAAAGCGGTTGTTACTAAATCTAAATTTCGTCATAAGTCTATATAATTAAATGTTAAGCTATATTATTTGTTTAATTAAACCATATAAGCGGAGAACTTACCCTCGTCCTTGCAGTACTTCGATTAAATGTTGGTGACTACAAACAAAATTTTGTTCTTGTTAAAGATTTTCTATAAAAAACACATTTGGATTTAGAATTGACCCTTGAGCAGATCTGCTGCGTCGTAGTCGTTCTTTTGCCTAAATTGGCAGTATGATTTAAGCGCAGAATTAATGAAAAGAAATAACCGAAAAAGTATTGTCTAGACCAAAAAACGTTAAGAAAACGTATTACCTGTCAAGATTATTGGGAAATAATGGCCCGGTAGAAGTTCTCTATTGGTTTTGCGCTCCAACAATTTTTCTTGAAGTTAAAGTTATGCTAACGAATCGGCCGGAATCGGAAATATAGACCTTGAGGTCGCGTTTCCACTCTTCAATAATGCAATAATGCTCGCTCATGATTCCATCCTGGACATTGCAACAAATGCCGCATGCATATACATTGCGCACAAGAACAATTCAAAGAACGGGGCTGGTTACAAGCCCAGAAAGGCAAGGAGACAACAGAGGGCCAAGGAAAGCCTCCCTGCTGGTTGCACAAGCAATCGGCGACAAACGCCTTGGAATGGCACGGTCTATTCTCTGACTAGAGCTTCAAATTACCGCAAGCCGATATTGACGACCCAGAGAAAGCAGCTAACGGCTCGATCGGCCATTTCAAATCCAGGCGTCATCGGTGCTGTCAATCCAATATAAAAATTGTCCTTAAGTAGCCTGGGAGGCGAGAAGAGGAAGTCAGCAGGATGGTAAAACCTAAGCCACCGCTATACGCCGCGCTGAGCGGCTTACCTAGTGGTAAGTTTTTAGTGTGATGAATTTCGTCGGCAGTTATTTATGTAATATTTTTATTAGGTTCGGCGATTGATAAAAAGTTTAAAAGTTAAAAATTTTACTGAATCGAAGTTGCCAGAAGCAGTAACGTAGTGTAAAGCATCGTTCGGCGATGAATTCCCTACTTTCCTCATTGACAAACAGCTCTATCACGATGTTGTCGCAGAACTGAGGGACCTGCCGCTCCACATCATTGCAGTCTAGGGTGGAGCGATTGACCACGGCCCACTTGTCGGTGTTTAGGCCCGGGTTCTGCGACTCCTCACGTCCTCAGGAGGCCGAAGAACTCGATTCAGGGCTGGCAGGAGTGCGGCGGGCACATACCATAGACGGCTGAGATGACCCATTGGGCGGTTTCCTCATCCTCGCAGACCACTAGCATGCTGGAGTCGAACGTCTGCGGATAGATACCCGTAAGGCCCACAGTATTATGTATGTATGTACAATCCCGGTTATAAGTAAGAACTATATATTGGACTTACTCACAATTTAGCAATAAGGGATAAAAATGTACAGATTCCGTTCACGCATACATAGAGATATAGGAGAGCATAAGTAAAAGGCGAAGAAGAAAAGCGCGGCATTCTGTGGCGAGTTCTTGGTAAGACGAGTCGAATAAAGGAAAATAAGAAGTTTAACCTACGCATCGGCGTCGGTTGGCGTTCACAATTAGGGCAACGGTGTCCACACCGTCCGCGTCCGAACTCTGGTTTGTTATCACCAGACCGTATCGCCGGTTCTCGGGCATTGTGTTCGCATACGGCGGCCAAGTATCCCTCTTTCCCTCTTATTTTTGGGGGAATTGGTTCGAGTAAGAATACTCGCAGTGAACTGTGGTCCAGAAATCGATTTTTATACCCGTTTCTCGTAGAGTAAAAGGGTATACTAGATTCGTTGAAAAGTATGTAACAGGCAGAAGGAAGCGTTTCCGACCATATAAAGTATATATATTCTTGATCAGGATCAATACCCGAGTCGATCTGGCCATGTCTGTCTGTCCGTATGAACGTCTAGATCTCAGGAACTATAAAAGCTAGAAAGTGCACACTCCATATAGAGGCAGCGAAAGTTTGTTGACCCATGTTCTCACGCCCACCCTAAAGCCCACAAACCGCTCTAAACTGCCACGCCCACTTTTAAACAAGAGAGAACGCTACAGTCGAGTTCCCCGACTATCTGATACCCGTTACTCAGATAGTGGAAGTGCGGGAAAGAGTTTTCAACGCTGACAGTTTCTGGCGGTTTGTGGGCGTTAGAGTGGGCGTGGCAAAAAGTTGTTTGCAAATCGATAGAAATTTACAAGACTAATACAAAAATGAAAAAATATCAAAACATTTTTCAAAAGTGTGGGCGTGGCAGCTTTGGGCGGTTTGTGGGCGTAAGAGTAGGCGTGGCAAAAAGTTTTTTGGCAAATCGATAGAAATTTACAAGACCAATACAAAAATGAAAAAATATTAAAACATTTTTCAAAAGTGTGGGCGTGGCAGTTTTGGGCGTTAGAGTGGGCGTGGCAACATGAATCGACAAACTTGCGCTGCTTCTATGTCTTGGGAGTCTGTATGCTTAATCTCAACTTTCTATATTTTGTAGTTCCTGAGATCTCGACGTTCATACGGACAGACAGACGGACAGACGGACGGACAGACGGACGGACAGACGGACGGACAGACGGACATGGCCAGATCGACTCGGCTATTGATCCTGATCAAGAATATATATACTTTATATTGTCGAAAACGCTTCCTTCTGCCTGTTACATACTTTTCAACGAATCTAGTATACCTTTTTACTCTACGAGTAACGGGTATAAAAATGTGTTGATATTTTCTCAAATTTTTTTTAGTCTTAAAAATTTCCATCGATTTGCTTAAAATCGTTTGGCCACGCTCACCCTTACTCCCACAAATTTTAAAAAATGTTTTGATATTTTTCCAGTTTTGTATTGGTCTTGAAAATTTCTATCGTTACACAAAAAAACTTTTTGCCACGCCCACTCTAACGCCCACAAACCATCAAAATCTGTCAGTGTTGAAGACTCTCCTTCGCACTTCCACTAGCTGAGTAACGGGTATCAGATAGTCGGGGAATTCGACTATAGCGTTCTCTCTTGTATTTTAAATGCAATTTTCTTCTTCATCCAAATTAATATTGTAAATATCCTCATCGTCTTCAGAATCGCACTGCAGATCGTAATACACGTAATACCTCTTTTGAGAAATACTAGACAATAATGGATCCGAGAAATCTATAGCTCTATGAAATATATCAGTTGCGACAATTGAATGTGACAATCTATATTTCTTGTAAGCTATGTTGCATGCTTGAGAAGCCTATGTATCCTAGTAGAACCAAGCTCGAATTATCAATCTGGTAATTGTGAACCAATATTTTATGAATTATTCCATATTTTGTTTTCAAAAGAGTCTATAATTTTTATGGGTATAACAGAAGTGACAAAAATTGAGTGATCTGAAAGCTGTTTGCCAGGTGTTTCGGTAGTAAACTTCTGCTTGTATATTGAATGACCCGTTGAACCATCAAATCCATAGCTGCATATTAGTTTCAGAACTGTTTGAGAACTGATTTAAAACATCAGCCTGCATTTTAATAATTCTGTACGCAGTATGATCCAAAAGGTTTTTTAATGATACTTGGGCAAAGGTTTCTGTTACGTTTATATTTACAGGACTTCATTGTAATTTAGATTCCATTACTAGACTATAATAGTTTGGATAAATGTTACTGTGGCGACTTGTATTCATAAATCTAGTGTTCATGTATTGCTGTTTTGTAAGAGAATTTTCTAGAAGGAAGCCAAAACTTCATCTGGAGCAAGTGGAATGGGTTTTTGTATATCAAATTGCCTTCTCGGTTCAGATGATTATTCGGGTGTTGTTATGGTTTTCTTAAGAATAAAAGCCGTTCCTTCCTGCTTTTTTTCTGCGCAGAGAGTGCTGCAGCATGTGCAAGAAGATTTGCATCACAATTATTTTCATCTGCAAGCTCAAATGCCAATTTCCTTTTTAATCTTGTGCCCGCATTTGTATAAGACGTCCCACTGCTGTGGTGTCTTGCAGGTTTCATAGAGTGTAATTGATATTTTAGACGCCAGCCATACAGTATGTTTAGACATGAATCGTTCAAGCATGTAGTTACATTTGGGAAGATACTTATAAATGTATCTATTAAAATTACTGATTTTTTTTTGTCTATTTCCTTAAAGATCTTGGATTCCAAAGCATTTTGTTACGGCCTGCTTATTTCGATGGGGCAAGGCCGGCTAGCCAGTCATCAACAGGGCGGATTCTTCCCCTGTGCCCACAGGTCGCACCATAAATTCCACTCGGCATGGAATCCACAAAAACAACAAAGAAACATCAACAGAAACTACAAGTGAAGCCCTAATACCGGACGACACGACGCAGATTTGGGTCTTCGATGGAAAGGACCCTGACGCACCCCCCCTACCAAGGATCCGTCTATTTCCCATTTGAGGATCTCCCTGGCATGTGGTTCATCGGCTTCCTCCAGGTTATCGGCTCATCCGTTCGTCTTCAGAATTCCTGCCTACATGGAGCTCCAAGGAGGATCAGGGGCTGAGACGGGTCAGGTGGTTATTTACGAAAGGTCCATACTCCTACACAGGATCGGCCTGGTCTTCTCGGAGGTCGTATTCCAAGATTTAGATTTAATTTTGCTTGGACTCGGCGCGATTTAATTGTACATAAGTTACTGGTTATTTATATCATATTTATATTTTTTTGGATATTTTTTGGATCATCGTTTTTCGTGTTTTAGGTTTTACTCCGTGTTTACGTGCTTTAGGTTTTATCGTCTTTCAAACAAATATTCGTGTTTTTGTTTATGGCATGCTAAACGCCACTAAAATAAATAAATAAATAATTACACACAGACGAATATTTTACATAATTTTAACACGGGCACATAAATAAGTTAAATAAATAAATGAATAACGATTAATAAATAAATAGAAATAAATAAACAAATGCGAATAAATAAGGCGGATTAAATAATTATAAATAAATAATTATTCTAATTTTTTTCTGGCCGAGCTTCTCCCGGGCGGTTTGGCTTGGTCCTCGGCGGGATTTGAGGTTGGAATCCACCACGGGTTCCAGAAAAGGTCTCCCCGGGTCCAAACTGTGGATATCCCGGGGTCAAAAAATTCATGCATACCCTCTGCAACCCAGATATATAAATATTATGTCTATGCCCTCTCGGAACGGACTCACATTTATTTTCCACTTCCGGCTGCCGGGTCTTCCTGTTCTGCTTCTGTCCTGCTCCCGACGATCTCCGGATCGGGTTAAATTATCTCAATTTCCCTATAACAACAAAAAAAAAACATCACTAACGTTTCCTCGGAGCTTTCACCTCCGGTAGACCGACCGCACTCACACGTTTATGTGCGCCACCGATTTTAAAACACGGCCGTTAGATTTAGTTCGCGGCAGCGGGTCGTCTGATTCCCAAATTTTCTCTGGCCCACATGGCGGTCACCTTGCCCTATTTATGGGCTCGGCTCTGCCGGTTCCCTTTCCTATTCTTTTGTTTTCTCCTTTCCCTTCATATAGGTCGAGAACCGACTTCAAGGCCAATGCCAGTGCTCATTTCCCGTCTTAGTGTGTGTGGATGCACTTCGTCGGTGTTCTCCTCTCTCCACATACCATCCACACTTCCCCTTTCTTGGGTGTGGACGGTAGGGGGCGCTCTACTTCCATCCCACTTTCCCCTTCTCCTCTTGGGACTGCCAACCTCGCCTTATGTGTTTATTCCAGACGATATTTCTTTCGCCCGCGGCTATCGATCACCGTCAGAATGCAACAATTTTTATTAATCTTGGTGTACAGGGTGGGCAATCTACTTGTGACCCGTGTGATTCGTAAATAAAATTGTTAAGGAAAAGACAATTTGTTAATTTTGCACAGGCATTTATTTTAATTCAAGGAGATTAATATTATTAACATTTAAAATATTATTTGGATCATGTGCTCGCCTTTTTCCCTGATGACGAAATTGGCATCTAAAAATCGGTTATCGATTGATCGTTGGTGGAGTGTAGTTATCCATAGTTAATGACTACTTGAAATGAAGAATCAGATGTGGTATGAAGTTGGTCGATTTGACAATGTATGTCAAAGTTATTAAGATGGCCCACCCTGTATATCCAGTCCAATACACATTAAATTTTTCGTTTTTTCTGCGCCATATTTCGAAAAGTTCGCTGTGACTTAAATCAACCGTGCCTATATATTACCAAATAGTTAGAAAAGGGGGACAAATAAGGATGAGTTTTCGATTTGTGGCTAAAGACAACACTCACAAGTACAATCTGGACAAATTAGTTGTTTTCAGCATGAAACAGCTTATTAGTTATATTCCATGAAAAAACGGAGAACGCATGTTAGTATTTTAAAAAATAATACACATAATTTGGAAGATGACTTTTCATAATTAAGTTGAATTTTCTGGACCAATTTTACACGTGTGGCACAATATAAAGCAACTAAATATTTTATTTTATTTTATTTCTTTTCAGAAATCAGCTGCTCGCTAGCACAGTTTCAAAAGCTGTCAACAAGTTTTGGTGCCGCTTTTAAAGGTTTGAATTAAAATTTTTTATTAATGTATGATTTATTTGATTTATAATTAAAATAGATATATTAACATCGAAAACTCGACTTTACGTCAAAAAAATCGATTTCTGGACCATAGTTCACTGCGAGTATTCTTACTCGAACCAATTCCCACACAAATAATGGCGTGCAAGTCGGAGCCGAGGACCAGCAGCAGCGCAGTAAAGCAACTGGTGGAGTGCAAAAATAGGAAAATAGGAATTGCAGAAAGAGGGATACTTGGCCGCCGTATGCGAACACAATGCCCGACAACCGGCGATACGGTCTGGTGATAACAAACCAGAGTTCGGACGCGGACGGTGTGGACACCGTTGCCCTAATTGTGAACGCCAACCGACGCCGATGCGTAGGTTAAACTTCTTATTTTCCTTTATTCGACTCGTCTAACCAAGAACTCGTCACAGAATGCCGCGCTGTTCTTCTTACTTATAACGGGGATTTTAACTGGCGCTGCTGTTTGCCACCATAGGCTTCATACTTCAGCCTTAGCTAACATGGTGCATACATGGTACATACATACATAATACTGTGGGCCTTACGAGTATCTATCCGCAGACGTTCGACTCCAGCATGCTAGTGGTCTGCGAGGATGAGGAAACCGCCCAATGGGTCATCTCAGACGTCTATGGTATGTGCCCGCCGCACTCCTGCCAGCCCTTAATCGAGTTCTTCGGCCTCCTGAGGACGTGAGGAGTCGCAGAACCCGGGCCTAAACACCGACCGGTGTGGGCCGTGGTCAATCGCTCCACCCTAGACTGCAATGATGTGGAGCGGCAGGTCCCTCAGTTCTGCGACAACATCGTGATAGAGCTGTTTGTCAATGAGGAAAGTGGAGAATTCATCGCCGAACGATGCTTTAAATTACGTTACTGCTTCTGGCAACTTCGATTCAGTTTTGATTGCTAGGACTTTTTTGGGTTTTCCAAATTATTTGTTAATATTTTTTGGCTATTTACTCGAAATAGTAAAATTTTATGAAATTAGAAAATTAAACGTGAATAAAAGTTATGAAAAAAAAAAAATATGGCGGCTTCGCGGCAACTGCATTTCTGACCGAGTAATTTCTCTGGCATTGATTAAGTTTCTTGCACATGTAAGAGATAGGCACTTCGTCACCTTCGTCATTTATCTGCATAAGCACGCCACCAACGCCGGTGTGACTGGCGTCGCAGTGGATATAATACGGCCGTTGAAAATATGGGGTACGTAACACTGGGACATTACAAAGCTGCTTTTTTAAATTCTCAAAAGCTTCGTTAGCTGCCTTGGACCAATTAAAACGTAGTTTTTCTTTCAACGCATCCGTTAAAGGTGCTGAGACAGAGGCATAATTTCGAATAAATTTCTGGTACCACCCAGTCATACCCAGGAATCGTCACAATTGATTAATAGACTTAGGAACAGGATAATCTACGATAGCGCTAATTTTACTCATATCCATTGTGATTGCGCCATTGCCTACAATATGGCCTAAGTAGCTGACCTCCTTTATACAAAATTTGCTTTTGTGAACATTGATGGTTAATCCAGCTTTTCTTAGACAAGATGCTATTTCTTTCAGAACTAATACATGTCGTTCAAAGGTATCGGATCCGATCAAAAGGTCGTCTAGATATATAAATACTTCGTTTTTTAAAGTGCATGGAATTATTCCGCCCATTAATTTGGTCATCGTTGAGAGCGCGTTGGTAAGACCAAATGGCATTACGGTGAAGTGGTAGAGAGGTCTACCTGGTACCGTAAAAGCTGTTTTATCACGCGAACTTGTCCCTAGTGGGCAACCGGCTTTGGCAACCGGCTTAGGATGCCATCTATGATGGGCATTGGATAAGCATCCTTGCGTGTCACTTGGTTCACCTTTCGACTATCTATACATAATCGCACTTTTCCGAGTTGGCGGACCAATACGACAGGGGAAGACCACGCACTGGTCTACTCTTCAATAACCTCTAAAGCAAGCATGCGATCCAGTTCATCATACATAAGTTTTTCGATAGCTGGGGACACAGGATAATGTCGCTGCTTGATAGGTACGGAATCGCCAACGTCAATGGAGTGGGAAAGCATGATCGTTCTTCCTATACCCTTTTCGGCAAAAGTAGGAAAGCAATAAACTACGGCGTCAAGTTGCTGTTTTTGTTTTTCAGTCAGAAAACGAACATCGTCTAGATCTACTGCTGAGAGATTACTTTCTGGACTAGGTTTCATTTTAGCATATGGTAATAGCTGATATTCTGTCCAAAAATCGAACCCTAAATAAAGTGATTGCTTTAACGAAGGTACGATGTAAAAAGTAATATCCTTGGTCATATTGTTGTACTGAATTTCTGTGCGAATCTTGCCCACGGTGTTTTGGGATTTTCCATCGGCAGTATGAACAATACTTTGAACAGGTTTATAAGGACACTTTTCTATCAGTATTTCTTCGGCTAGTTTTCCACCTATACAACTAAAAGAGGCACTAGTATCCATTAATCCAGATACTGATCGGCCAAGAATTTTTACGTCTGCGTATGATTGTACATCTGAGGCAATAATTGCTGATAACAAAAACCGTTTTTCGATTCTTATCTGATCAAAAAAATCTTTAATACGCTGTGCAGATCGCGAAGGCTGTCTCTGATGTTTATTGAGAGATTCGCCGGGTGGACCTAATTCGGTTAAAGGATAGTCTGGTTGTTGAGACGAATCAGGGAGAGAGGGTACAGAGCAGCTATTGGTTACTCCGTATTGGCGGCTTTCGTCACCACTTGTTTGTGTGCCCCTTTCAAAGGTGCACGGCCTCGGTAGTTTATTGAGCGACAATGCGGGCATGAAGGAAGGTAGGTGTCTGTTTTGCCACACCCATAGCAGAACACACGACGTTCGGCTGAGCAATCCTGATATCTGTGTCCGATTTGGCTACAATTCCAACAGGATAAGTTAATTGCGGAAATTTCAACTGTGTCTGAATCCGACTCCACTTCGGTCTCAGGACATACCTCCTGCACAAACCTATGAGGAGCAGGAAGAGGTTTTCGCCATCCTGGCTTGACAGTAAGCATGAACGTTTCCCTTTTGCGAATAATCTTCCTTAGCTGAGAAATGCTACTGATCTCCTTATATAAAAGCTCATGCTGAATTTCTGGCAATAAGTTTGACCTAATGGATTCTAACACTGATAATTCTGACAATGGCTCAGATAACTTATCAGTTAATGGGATGATACTTTCGTAAAAGTCATCGAAGGACTCCCCTTCCTTTTGTTTACGACGATAAAGTTCTGCTTTAATGCTAATCTGGACGTTTTCCTTAAATTGATGCGGCAAGGCTTTGCATAAGGCCTGCCATTCAACTTGGGGTACACTTTGGTGGTAACGCCAATACCAATCGCTAGCAACACTTTCAAATAAAGTGTTGACGTGGCTAGTTAGAAGCATAAAATTACTTTCTAATGTCTGTTTGGTAAGAGCTTCGACACACTCCAATTAAAACTCAACCTGGTGGCATCCTTATAAGTCAAATATGTACACATTCGGTGTTGGAAAATATAAGAAGGGAATGCCATGAGAGAGTCGAGAGAGAACCAACAATAGAAGCGGACGTGATTGCAACGAGCGGCAAAAACATTAACATCGATCAAAACTTATTTGATTAATTAATTAAAGTATACCTAACACTATAACGTTTCGAGTCTTTCACATAGTTAGTCGCGCTACCCACTCGCTTAATTCCTGACAAAACTGAAAGCTTACACACATAGGCATCGCGAATCATATTTCTTGGTGTGTATCTGACATTCTCAGAAGTGGGATAAGATAGTGCGCAATAAGTGAAAACGTGCGAAAAATGAGACTATAAAAAAAGCAAAGAAACGAAGCAACGAACATGCCTCCGAAGAAAGATTACGTAAGCAAGAAGACCTGCAACATAAATGCAGAGAAGCAGGACTCTCAACGTCAGGAAATCGTGAAGACTTATTGAAGAGACTAAATGCCCATAACAGTGACGACGAGTACGCGAGTGCAGGAAACCAATGAATGCAGAAAAAAATTGCCGAATTAGAGAAACCATTGCGCGAACTTCAAGAGAGATCTTTTCATCCGAGCGGTGACTCTTCTCTCCAATCGAAAACGCTCAAAACGCAAACGAAATAATAGAGTGTAGTGTATGCCTAACACGTCTTAACAAGTCCTTTCGCGATCGAATGCGTCACAAGCTAAGGTTGCTACGTCACAGCAACACGATAATGTGGCTACGTCTCGGCAACAAGCTAATGTTATCACGTCACAGCAACACGATAATATTGCTACGTCTCAGCAACAGTATAATATCGTTACGTCACAGCAACACGATAATGTTGCTACGTCTCGGCAGCACGTCAATGTTATCACGTCACAGCAACACGATATTGTCGCTATCTTTCCGCAACATTCTGTAGTGGCGACTGAAGAGCCGCTAAATAAATTTTAGACAAACAATAAAAGATATAAACATTTTCTGCCTAGAAGTATGCACTAAATTATGTGATACTCTGAGCCTGGCTTTACGCGACGGGAATAACGTCGATGCATTTCAGTAAAAGCTTTTCGTAGTTTAAGCTGAGCTTTAATGCACATGCATTTTTAATTAGCTAGCTGCATTTCTGCCAGAACAGAGTTTTGGACACAAATACCAGATAGCTCATGGATGCGCCAGGGAAGATCTGGAAAGCTTTAGTCTGATTAGGAAATTTTATGCTGTAGCAGAGAAAAGTGCTAAACGATTCCATCCGTTTCCGTGCTAAATTCTATTCCTTTTGAGATCCGGTAGAGTGCAAATCGTTGCAGTTGCCGATAAAATATATAATAATCACATAGTGCCAGTGTCCACGCGGATTGTAAAAATCTGGAGGCGGAAAAAAAATTATTCGGCGAAAGCTTAACCAAACTCAAGTGAGTAAAGCCGTTTTCATTTGCATACAGATGCATAACCTTTTGTTGCCCAGGTCACGGAAAGAGTGTCCACGGAGGCAACCAGGCGGCGGACTGACAGCCTTTAACGAAATTGTTTATTTGGACTAGCGTACTATTACCCTTATTGGACAACTTAATCTAATCTGAGTATTTACATTAAACAAATTTTTTAATTTCTAAGTTAATTTACAAAGATTACATTGGGTAGTTTTTATAGAAATTGGAATAGTAATATAGAATAATAATAAAGAATTGAGCGGATTCACATGTAGCACGTTTATGTCAAGTCCCGGTTAATCAGGTCTTGAGGGTGGTGGCGTTTTAGTCTTCTTCTCATTCTTGTCCGATGACTTTGGGCTGCGATACTTAGTCGCCTCGCTAGGCTATTGGGATGAGATTCTAGCCTATCATTATATTTCTTCGCTAGCTCCTGGATCCTGTCTCCAATTTTTGGCACCTTCAGATCGCGTTCAATATCTCTGGTCCTCATGTACCAAGGAGCGCCCGTGATCTTCCTGAGCGTTTTTGCCTAGAGAACCCGTATTTTATTCAGGTGCGTTTTGGCAGCGATCCCGTACACCTGTATTGCATAGAATAGGCCAGGAGCTAATATGCTCTTGTAGATTCTGACCTTGTTGGCAAGGGAAAGTTTGTTGCTGGCAGCAATTAGCCACGACATTTTAGAGACCTTGGTCTTGAAAGCGTGCTGTATCGCCGTAATATGTCTTCCAAATAATAATTATACCCGTTACTCGTAGAGTAAAAGGGTATACTAGATTCGTTGAAAAGTATGTAACAGGCAGAAGGAAGCGTTTCCGACCATATAAAGTATATATATTCTTGATCAGGATCAGTAGCCGAGTCGATCTGGCCATGTCCGTCTGTCCGTCCGTCTGTCTGTCCGTCTGTCCGTCTGTCCGTCTGTCCGTATGAACGTCGAGATCTCAGGAAGTACAAAAGCTAGAAAGTTGAGATTAAGTATACAGACTCCAGGGACATAGACGCAGCGCAAGTATGTCGATTCAGGTTGCCACGCCCACTCTTACGCCCACAAACCGCCCAAAACTGCCACGCCCACATTTTTGAAAAATGTTTTAATATTTTTTCATTTTTGTGTTGGTCTTGTAAATTTCTATCGATTTGCAAAAAAACTTTTTGCCACGCCCACTCTAACGCCCACAAACCGCCCAAAGCTGCCACGCCCACACTTTTGAAAAATGTTTTGATATTTTTCCATTTTTGTATTGGTGTTGTAAATTTCTATCTATTTGCCAAAAAACTTTTGGCCACGCCCACTCTAACGCCCACAAACCGCCCAAAGCTGCCACGCCCACACTTTTGAAAAATGTTTTGATATTTTTTCAGTTTTGTATTAGTCTTGTAAATTTCTATCTATTTGCCAAAAAACTTTTGGCCACGCCCACTCTAACGCCCACAAACCGCCAAAAACTGTCCTTCGCACTTACACTAGCTGAGTAACGGGTATCATATAGTCGGGGAACTCGACTATAGCGTTCTCTCTTGTTTTCTATCTAAGATCACTCCAAGATATTTGTAGGATGACTTGTGGTCAAGTACTCTTCCTTTAAGATAGACGTCGCTGCAGCTTTTTGTTCTGTTTGTGAAAGTAACATTTGCACATTTGTCAGCGTTGATACAGACTTTCCACATCTCAGCCCAATTCTGAAATGCATCCAGGTACTCTTGCAGTGCATCCGAGGCCTCGGTAATGCTTTTACTCTTTGTCAGAACTGCAGTGTCGTCAGCATATGTCGCAATCAGCACATCTTTGCGATCTAGTCCAGTGACTGCTGTATGAGTGGGCATATCCGAAGAGAAGATAGAATATAAAGTGGGTCCTAACACACTTCCTTGAGGTACTCCCGCTTCGATGACTTTTACGGAAGAGGTACATCCATCGGTCGACACACAAAAAGTACGTCCTATCAAAAAACTCATTGTAAGCTGGTATAGCTGAGGTGTTAATATTTGTTTGGCTTTATGTAAGAGTCCAGGATGCCACACTCTATCAAAGGCTTGTTGAATGTCTAGAAAAGCTGCTACTGCATACTCTTTCCTTTCTAGGGCTTCTAGCGCAAAATTAATAACTCTATGGAGTTGCTCGGGGGTACCATGCTGAGTCCGGAATCCAAATTGAAAGTCAGGTATCGCCAATAAAACAGCCTCAACGTCACGCATTCTGTTGAGAATAACCCTTTCCATTATTTTACCAAGCGAGGGGTGGAGGCTGATCGGCCTAAACGAGTCTACCTCTGTCGGATATTTTCCTGGTTTTAGTATCAGGATTATATTTGCAGCTTTCCAGACTTTTGGGAAATATCCCTCAAGTAAAACTCTGTTAAAAATTTGTACCAGAAACCGAAGAGCTTGATCTGGTAAGATTTTTATCGTCCTGTTGTCAAGAAGGTCATGTCCCGGGGCTTTTTTCGGCTTCAGCAAGGAAACAAGTTGTTTCAGTTCGTCGAGGGTGACAGGATCTGCGGGCAGTGCCATTTGAAATGGCGTTTCGAGAGACTGTGTAACCAGACGGCTATGATTCGCATCGGCAAATGCGAGTGGCCTAAATCTTTGTTCCAGGTTGCTTGCAAACACTTCTGCTTTGTCCTGTGTTGTGCGGCACCAGCCACCAGAAGGGCTCCTTATAGCGGATTTTTGAGAAGCCTGGGACTTAAACCTTTTCGTGATTCTCCACAGTGAGAATTTTGAGGAGGAGTCGGTACCCATATTTTCTAAAAGGTTGTCTATCTGGTGCTGTTTTCTCTGGGTCAGCACTTTATGAAGCCGATTTGAAAGCCTTCTGTATATCTGTTGGATACGAGCATCTCCTGTTCTTGCAAATTCCTTTCTGACTTTTCGTTTAAGTCGAAGGAGGTCAACTATTACAGGAGGCAGGAGCGGCTGGGTAAAGGCCTGGGCATTGCGTGGAGTACTCGGTGCCGCATGTGCTGCTGCTTCTTTCAGGTTATCCATAAATAAGTTAATGGCGTTGTCAATACCTTCTGTCCCTTGAATTTCCATGTTTAAGTCAATTAGTTCAGACAGGTGATCCTTGAAAGCTTCAACATTAGTACCAGGAGCTAGGAAACGGCAGCGTTCAGGCCTTTTCAGCGGCGAAGCATATAGATCAGCCAGGAGAGGGGTATGTTCTGATGACAGATCGTGCAGAGCTCGAATGTTGAATCTGTTCATAGAGTAGCCTTTTGTTACAAAAAAATCTAATGCAGATGGAGCTATCTGTATGTTGGAGGAGAAAAATGTTGGCTCTCCTGTTGCCAAAATTTGGTAGTGGCCGTTCGCGACCACTTCCTGAATGATTTTGCCTCTTGCGCAGGCTCTTGAGTTTCCCCACCAACCGTGTTTGGCATTGTAGTCTCCACCTGCTATAAATTTTTCACCTAGCGTTACAAAGAGGGTTTCAAAATGCGCTTTTATCAAACGCTCGTTGGGTGGGAGATACACCGAAGCTAATGTAAACTTTCCCTCTGACGTCTGTAGCTGCACACTCGCTACCTGCCGGTCGTTGGTTGAGATTGAAGGTTGGGGACAATGTTGCAAGGAGGATCGCACTATAACAGTGGCACCGCCTCTGCTGTTTCCACTGGGGTGGACGGCGTGGTAGGTGGAGTATCCAGGTAAAAAGATGCGCTGTCCTTCTCGCACGTGTGTTTCAGTGGCAAACATGATGTCGATATCTTGCATGCTTAGGAAAAGCCTAAGTTCCTCAGCGTTCCTAGCTAGTCCACGTGCATTCCATAATCCGATTTTTATTATAGGTTGAGTCATTTTGATGTCCGTGATATAAGGATCTGAACAAGTTCTCTAAAAGCCTTGTTAGATTCCACGGTCTCCTCTATTAGTTTGAACATTTTGTCCATTCTCGAGTTTATATCCCGGATGGCGCTTTCCAGGGCCAGAAACTTTTTCCCAAGACCCAAATCTTGTGTTGAGTCTAGGTCTCTGTGGGGTTGGTGAGTCTCAGCTGATCTAAATTGGGGACCTTTGGGCCGTACAACATCGGCGTATGAGATAGTGCTTCTGACAGCCTCAGCCGGGATGAAACCTTGGTTAAAACTTCCACCTCTTGTTGAGCTGACAGAGTTGCTATTATTTTTAAATGCAGGCAGTCTTGGATTTGGCCTGAGCTTCTTTATTTTTTCGATCCTGACAGGGCAGACTTTGTCCGTTGAAGTATGATCACCACCGCAGTTGATGCACAAATAATTACCACTCGTGCACAGCATAGAACCAGTTGCGTGAGGGCCAGCGCATTTGCCACATATAGGGTCTTGGAGACAATAGTTCTTGGAGTGTCCAAAGATGTGGCATCTCATACATTGCAGCACTTCATTTCTGCGACGAGCGCGTTCTATGGTGACTCTGTGTCTACCGAGTTGCGTTACTTTTAGAACTTCCGAAATATTTACGTCGTTTTTTAGATTAACAAAGAACAGATTTTGCCTGGTCTTGTGGTTGATGGTTGCTTCGTCATCTCCATCACAAATTTGTTAGCTATGCCAGTCTCCTTTTCTCGGACAGTATATGTTCAGAGCTTCGTAACCAAGATCAGCAAATGCTTTCTCGATTTGTGCCCTGGGAACGCTTGCATGCATTCCTTTAAGTACAACTCTGTAGGGTTTGTCCTCTTTGAGTTGGTGATGCCAGAACTTGCAGTTGAGGGAAGTTAATTTCCTTACAACGGCACGAAAGGCCTCTGAGTTGGCCGTGTATATAAGTGACACTCCAAATTTTGATGTACGTAGCGTATAGTTGTTTTCACCAGCACACAAATTAAGCGCCTGCTCCTATGAGTGGGGATTGTTAATATTTGGGACACAAATGGCTGGAGGCTTAACCAATTTTGAGGATTGCCTACTTCTAATATCAGCAGCTGGAGTTGCTTCCTCTTCATCAGAGCTACTTTCAGGCAGATCTACTTGCATGATTTTTTCTGCTTCATCAGCCAAGGCTGCAAATCTGTTGTTACTTAGTGTGGGCAGGGAGCATGCCTCATCTTTAGATGGGAACTTCTGCGGCTGAGTAGCCTGCTTCTTGGATTTGTCTTTCTGACAACTATTCCCTTTACGCTTTCTGCCCACAGATATAAGTGATTGGAACGAGCACTTATTCGAACCAATAGCCGTTTGAGTGATGAGAGGTGCTGCTTCCGAAGACGTTGAAGAACAAACACTAGTACCAGGTTGGGAACGTACTGTATTTGTTATATTAGTATTCACAACGGACGTTGTGACTGTGCTAGTAACAAAGGTGGCAGAGCTAGTCGTAACTGCATATGAATTATTCAATTCAGTAAGTGGCACTTTTAGATTTAAGGCTATGTCTCTTGCGATTATAGCGCGTATTTCAGCTGGTGTCTTACCAGCAACTTCTTTCATCCTTTCAGCGTCAAATGACCTTACTAAGGGCTCTGAGCTAGATGATGTTTTCTTGTTCATTTTTGATTATTCAAATTTTTCTATTACGAAAAATAAGTTAATCACCACAGTTCATATTTTGATTATTGTTCTTATTACTTAACTCAAGCCAGCAATGAGAGCGAGCGAGAGGTAAGCTCTAGCCCCTAGGGCAGAGAAGTAAAGTGCGCTTTGTACTCTGTTATCTGAGTTTAATTGCACCAATCAGCGGACACCGCGTGGGCGATGTCTAAATGATTTGTAAGCGATAAGAGCGAGATAAGAACACCCACGAGATCACTTGTTGTTTAAAGAATAGCTAATCGACCGATCGCGGAGGGGGGATGATGGACTACTAAGGGAGCAGCAGCAGAAGCAGTAGGAGAATGATCGGCAAATAACCTCAAGTGCAGTTTAATTGGCCAACAGCGCGCATGCGCAATAGCCTACAGTGGCCAGCTTTGGCGTTTTATGGAACATTTAATGGAAATTAGCAGTGCCAAAAGTGACCCAATAATTTTAACCCCAGTTGACCCCAGCACCCATGTGGGATTAACGTAAAGAGATTCAGAAAAGTGAACCTAACCCCAAGGGGTAGTGTAGATCCGACCATCCGATGTCCGACTATAAATTTTCTTGTGCATTAAATCAAAACCATTAAATGGGTTTTAACCCAGTTCTGCCGAATTAAAATTTCTTGTCATTTTCGCCACAAATTGGTCATAACCTGTATCGAGTTACCTAACTTTTACAACACTCATATGAAATGAATTTGATTCTGGTAATAGAAGCCATGAATAGCTGATGAAAAACTCCTGAAAAATTAGAATACATTTATTTTTATAATTTAAGTAAAGTTAGTAAAAATCTAAGAAAATTTCTCTTGTTGCGAAGTGAAACGAATTGTGTAGACTCTTTTGTTTAAACTAATGCCTTAAAACCCAAAGTGGCCTGCCAAAGCCATACGATTTTCAGCACACCTTCGAGGGAAATCGATCTTTCGCCGATGGATAAGATGCGTGAGTTTATATAACCTTGTTTTTAAGTGCTAACCCAAAACTTAAGAGAAATTTATTAAATGGCAATGATATAAAAGAAGTTAAGAAACGAATTAGATGCCGCAACAACCGAAATTTGCTATCGCTGTAATAAAATAAATATTTTTTTAAAATTTGTTGTGAATAAAAATGAAGTTTAATTGAATTTAATTAAAAGAAATTTCACAATGGAGTTAAACGAGAAGTTGTCTACCAATGACTTAAATTAGATAATCGAAACTATTTCTTATTAATTTAATTCTTATCACAATTAACATTTATATCTAAGTCCCCAGATTTTTACTACATATTATTAAATCAGGCGATACATAAATATTCTTATAACTATCTAAGCTTATAATAAAACTACCTATATACGATGTTAGTCTTAATTACTTTATGTTTATTAAATTTAATGTTTAACGAAATCATGAGCAACTAAACATTTCCTTTACCGACTCTACTGATGACTCCACGGTCGTTAGGTTTCAAGGGATCATCGGAGCCATGCTCCTGCGGAAGATGATCATAGGTTGGGTGGGCCTCAAGCGAGCACAACAACATCCGTGTCCTCGCAAATGATAGTTTTCTCTCTGTCTTTTCCTCTATCTTTCGTCCTTTCTTCTAACTTTCATTTTCTAGAATTTATTTATTTATTTTTCTTCCTGTTTAGTTCTAGCTCCTATTTTTTGTCGCAAGCACGCTCAATTCTTGTCTTTATTAATAGTGATGTGTAGTCCGTGTTCGAGATCTGGGTGAGCAAGACCACCACCCCCAAAGCCGAAGAGCTAGAGCCGGAATCTAAAGCGTGCCCCGCAGCTCAGATCCTCGAAAGCCTGCCTAACGCGAGGAGTTATAATTCCTTCTTGTATTGAGAACAGTGGCGCACTACGTTACACACTACAAATAGATCTTTCCGCAACACGTTCATTTCTCAATGACACCGCAAAACCACGTTAATTCGCAAACGTATACTTATTCGTCACAGCCAAATTAACTCTCCGATTCCCCACGCTCATTTGGGACTCTGTAACGCAACAGCGGCATCGTTCGGCACATATTTACAGCCACACTATGATTTAAATCAATACAATACACATTCGTAACATCGTCAAAATATAACGAAAATCCATATACCGCGATTCCGCCAAACTTCTTATACAACCGCGGCCCAACGGTATCTGAAAAGCTTCAAGCTTCAAAGCGAACGGTCGTGTTTTTTTTCTGCGCTCCGAATTTATTTTTGTTCTGCTAAATCCAGCGGTGGAATTTAACAAATTCTTTAATAATTCAATTTCGTAATCCGTACTAGTTAAAGTGCCGTTCGCTTCGCGAGTGAATCTTTTGTGATATGTGCATTATTTTAATAAATTATTTCAATATGTTCTCTTTCTGTCTTTGCGTTTTGCTTACTGTCTGTTTCGTGCGTTGTCCGTAGTGCTGTTTGGTGTTGTTTTTGTAATTAACTGCACCACCCGCTCTCTCGCTCTCCCACACAAAATCTTAAAGTGCACACTGCGCTCTTGCGGTACATTTTCTGATTTTGTCTTTTGGTACAGTGGTCAAAACCCAATTAAACATGGAATCCAATGTTGTCTGCTTCCATAACAAATGCCGTCAGGTAATAAAGCCTGATCAGTCAAAAATGACCTGTTGGCTATGTGATAGAATGGTGCACACTAAGTGCGCTGGTTTTAACGGCCGAACAAGTGATGACCTAGCTAAAGGCCCTAATCTAAAATACTGTTGTGATACTTGCCTAGGAGTTGCGAATGAAATGCAACTCTTTATGCGCCAAACTAAAGGTGGCTTGAAAGGACTGATCAGCAGTTTTGGCGTGGCTAGAGATAGTTTTCGTCGAGCTGATGATCTTCTTTCTGCGCTTGATTCGCAATTTAATAGCCTTAAACTATTAGAAGAATCTCCAAAGCGCAAGAAAGCCGCTGGTGGTAGGCTGCCTAAGGGGAATGCCCCGCAATCTGCAGTGCCAAAACCCCTCTCGTTGGTTCCACTAAAGAAACAAATTTTTGTTTCCCGGCTTTCCCCTGATCAAACATCATCTGATGTACTTTCTTATATACAAGACAAAACAAAAGCCGACAACATAAAAGTGGAAAAATTTAACTTTTCTTATGCTAGGGACATCTCATCTTTCAAGATAACTGTCCCAAATGAGCTATTCTCAACCATATGTTCTGGTGATTTTTGGCCGGAAAGCATGATTGTGAAAGAGTTTGAAGCTAAGATTAAAAATAGAAAAAAAGGGCCCGTGGGAATTAAACTTCCCACAAGTGGCCAGATCACTGCCCCATCCTCCTCTACTACTTCTACTTCTTTATCTTCAAAAAACTAAAATCTAGTCTCACTATCTGTTATCAAAATGTAAGAGGCTTGTGTAGTAAATTACTAATTTGTATTCTAATAGTCTTTCCTTTGCATCCCATATTATTGTGTTTACAGAGACTTGGTTAAAACCGGAGATACTTAACTCCGAAGTTTTCACAGGTATGTACACAGTATACAGGCATGATCGTCCCTCCAGGCGGGGAGGTGGAGTCCTAATTGCTGTTAGGTCTACCCTCACGTCAGTGGAGGTACTTTTTGACGAGTTCCGTAATTTAGAATTCTTATGCGTAAAGCTGTCATTTTCTGATAGCTATGTTTATATTACGTGCTCGTACATTCCGCCGTCTTCTGAATTTCCTGAATATATTAACCATTTGTCCGCTTTCCAATCCGTTAAAAACAGACTGTCCGATAGGGACCAACTAGTTGTCCTAGGTGACTTTAATATACCAGGCACTAAGTGGTCCACAGAGGAACAGTCGAATATTCTCCTGCCTATAGCACAGCATGACTTTATTGACGGCTTGCTTGACATATGGTTGTTGCAAGTTAATTATATTCGAAATTCTCTTGGTCGTTTATTGGATCTATGTTTTGTTTCAAGTCCTGAAAGTGTGTTTCTGACTAGAGTAGCACCTTTTAGTCAACCTGAAGATCCATACCATCCAACTTTCGAGGTGACAATCGACACAGGTACCGTAATAAAAGAGAGGCCAGAAAAGTCAATCAAACGAATTCATTGTTTTCGTAAGGCAAACTTTCAGAGGCTAAATCTTTTTATATCTGGCTTTAATTGGTCCGATCTATATTCTTGCAACATAATGGCCGATGCCATAGATATTTTTTATAATGCAATTAAATCATTCTTCAACTCTTGTGTTCCGATGTACTATCCGTCTACCTCTAACAAACCTCCTTGGTTTAATAAAGAGTTGACACATCTAAGAAATGTTAAGTCCAGACTTTATATAAAATTTAAAAATACCGGTTCTCAATCTATATTTTCTAAATATGTAAGTGCTCGGTTAAATTTTACCGTGCTTAATGCTCAGTGTTATAAGAATTATTTAAACCGTTGTAAGTTCCAGTTCGCACAGGATCCCAAACAGTTTTATAATTTCGTTAACACTAAGCGCAAAACAACTAGTTACCCTTCCTCGCTATTTTTTTAAAATACTTCGGTAACATCGGATCAGGCAATAGCCGATCTATTTGCCAAGTTTTTTCAAACCACATATTCTACGTTACCTCATTCCGAACGACCTTACTCTGACGCGGTATCAAAGTCAAATTTAATATTCTGTCCCACTTTAAACGAAAGCTCACTGCTTTATGATCTTCAGCGAGTTAAGCCTGTCTATTCGCCAGGTCCCGACGGAATTCCTGGCTGTGTGCTTAGATTCTGTGCGGAAGCCTTGTGCAAACCTCTACTAAAACTATTTAAATTATCTTTGGAATCTACTCAGTTCCCCCAAATATGGAAGGAGTCCTTTGTGATCCCTCTCCATAAAAAAGGTAGCAAATCGGATGCAAGCAATTACAGAGGAATCTCCAAATTGTCTGCTATCCCTAAGCTTTTTGAAAACGTTATCACTCCTCATTTGCAGCACCTTTGTAGGTCAATTATTTCACCATGTCAGCATGGGTTCATGAAACGCAGATCAACAACTACTAACCTTCTGGAGCTAACCTCCTTCGTAGTACAGGGTTTCAAAAATAATCTTCAAACAGATGTCATTTATACGGATTTCAGTAAAGCATTCGACTCTGTTAATCATTCACTTTTAATAAAAAAA
This sequence comes from Drosophila santomea, assembly GCF_016746245.2. Classification (NCBI taxonomy): domain Eukaryota; kingdom Metazoa; phylum Arthropoda; class Insecta; order Diptera; family Drosophilidae; genus Drosophila; species Drosophila santomea. The sequence goes on from NW_025319022.1 coordinate 377,641, forward strand.
CTTGATTTATTAGGTTTCCCTGTTGATCTCCTAAATTGGATTCTAAGTTATCTGAATGGCAGGACGCAACGGGTCCTCTTTAAAAATTTTCTTTGTTGTACTCTCCGAGTCTCATCCGGCGTCCCACAATGGAGCCACCTAGGTCCGCTCCTTTTTACCTTATTTATTAACGACCTTCCCTTAATAATAAATCATTCGCGTGTACTAATGTACGCTGATGATGTAAAATTATGCTTGCAATATAAGGACATTTCTCGCCATTTGGACTTACAATCCGATCTAGATTGCTTTCAAACCTGGTGCCGTGATAACGTATTAAACTTAAATGGCTCTAAGTGTAAAGTTATGACCTTTTGTCGTGCCAACTCAATGCACGCAACTTACACTTTAAGTGGCTGCTCTTTGGACAGAATAACACATGTTGATGATCTTGGTGTTCTTCTGGACCCTAAACTTAAATTTTCAGACCATATTTCGTCTATTGTCAATAAGGCCAGGGGTGTGCTTGGTTTTATAAAACGGTGGTCAAAGGAATTTGATGATCCTTACTTGACCAAAACATTATTTAATTCTCTAGTCCGTCCGATCCTCGAGTATGGATCACCTGTTTGGAGTCCACAATATGAAGTTTACTCGGACCGCATTGAATCGGTTCAAAAGAACTTCTTACTTTTTGCCTTACGGCGCCTTAATTGGGATGCAAACCGTAGATTACCTCCTTATTCGAATAGATTAATGTTAATTAACTTACCCTCCTTAGCTAACCGTAGAACGATGCTTGGAACAGTCTTTATTTTTAACCTTATTAGTGGTGAAGTGGAAAGTCCCGACATGGTTAGTCGGCTAAACTTCACTGTTCCAAGCAGATTTACTAGAAATTACGTACCTCTAATTTTAGATCTAACTATGAGTTGCATGATCCCTACAGAGTATTATGTTCTGACTATAATAGATTCTATCCTATTATCTCTAATTCTGACTCTCTGCCGTTTTTAAAGCGATCAATACTAACGTAACGAATTCTTAGATATTACTACTAGCATACATATATTTCCTCGTCCTTTACTGTCTTCTATATCGCGTCTATCTTCCCGCGATTCGAGCCGTACGATACACGGCAGCGCCCCTCGGTCGGTTGGGCGGGAGGTGTGGCCGTGGGACTCGCGCGAAAAAAAAAAAAAAAAAAACAAACATTAATAGTTCGTACGGAAATATAAGTGAAATGGTATCTCTTCTCCCGGAATTCAACCCATCATCCATCAAGTCCTTAGATTCGCAACACTTCATTAGACGCGTTGACTCCCTTCAAACCGCATATCGTTGGGATGATCGATATCTAATATTTGCAGTTAAACAAAAGATGCTTGGTTCTGCTTGGTATTGGGTAGACTCAACTGAAGAAGTCTTCCAAACATGGCCAGAGTTTAAGTCAAAGTTCCTCAACGATTTTCCATTTCTCAGTAATTCCGAAGACGTTCACCTTAAAATGTCAAAAATTTGTCGAGATCTCAGAGAATCACCGCAAGACTATTTCTATAAAATGCTAGCTATTGGTAAAAAGGGTGAGTTAACCGATTCAGCAATATCAACACACATCATCAACGGGATTAATGATTACGATTTTAAAAGGAAGATATCTAATAATTATATATCTTGTAACGACCTGTTAAGAGATATTCTTGCCTATTTAGCGCATAACGAAATAAAGCATAATCACTTTAATATGTCTAGCAAACGTGATCCCAACGCTCAAAAACAAAATATACAAGCGTTTCCAAAAAATGTTAGTATGCCACGACCATTAGTTTGGGCGGTACCGAAAGGTGCTGGTGAGCATCGTTTGGCAGTAGTAGTGTATAAGCATTGTTTTTTATACTTCACAGAATATACTTCTTTATAATGACAATTTAAGTGTGGTATGCCAAAAAACAGTTTCTATTGTTATTGCAGCACATATGGGTTTTTTATTTAAGGCATTTGGTGTTGCATTTTTGAACTGTCTGCAACGTCCCCTTTCTCCAAAAACCACCCAATGTTCATAATTTTATCATAACTGTAGGATTGATCCGAAATTTGTACTTATTTGTTTGAAGAAACACTGTTTGAATATACTACTGAGCTTTCTCTTTCTGCATTTGTTGGTCGACCTCTCTTTTTTTTTTTGCAATGGAGTTTATGAGCAATTTCCGATTGAAATTTTATAAAGGGAATATGTTTTTGCTTTGGGTTTAAAAAATTCTGATGTACCACTTTATTGATCGGTTCAAATTTTGTAGAGCTCTATTGCTCCTGCCAAATCTACTTCACCCACGTATAAAGCAGCAATAACTGGCCTTGAAATATCAATGTAAGCTTTTCTTTTGGCTCCAAGGTTTGCATATTCCAACAGGCTGATAACCTGCATATATTAGTTAAACAGGCGTATTATCAAACCGTTTTGCACACACAAGATAATGGTTAATTTCGCATTTCATATCAAAAGAACCAGTCCCGCGCTGTTTTAATTCCGCATCTGAGAGCAGTTGGCAATTTCTTATTAACGGTACCTGTTGCAAATATTCCTATATTCTTTAACGAAATCAGAAGGCTTACTGACGCAAGGATCAATTTTATCAAAGCCATTGTCAACAACATCGCAACAGTCAGGCTCACATCCTTCAATCACTGTATTTTCCCGAAGGGCATCCTCGATACTTTCTCCCTTTCAATAATTCCATCTAAACTCTTCTCCAGTACCTTAGAAACAGAATTATTAACATTTCTTCTTTTGCTTAAGCATATCGCTGTCATTCAAGATTTACTCAATCGAGAAAGGAAAAGAAGTGTTTATCCCCAACTCTGAATTTGCGAATAGGGGGAGTGTATCAAGATCACGTTATCGAAAAATTCTAACACTGAATCGGCAATATCCTAGTGTTACGATTTCATTTCCGGTGGTGAGGTACCCCCAGGTGTCGTAATTGAATACTTGTATCATGTCTTCAAAGAGATTAAAGAGAATCTCAATAAAAACTGGGTATCTTACAATGTTACTAGGATTACGTCGTCCTTTCATGGGCCTCTTAAGTTTAGGGCAACTTTTGTGCGGCAGCTTCCATTGAGATGATTGAGCTTTGGTTTACACTTCATAACCATAAACCCACGATTCGTCACCACGACGCCACAGTCAACATTCGGAATGCATCCGCCCACTTAATTTTGTTTTTTACACAAAATTGGATACAGGTTCTTTGACCCATTTTTTTGAATAGGTAATAATCAAAGACGATCCAAAACACGTGCATGCAAATCAGCTGTCAACAATTAAGTGTACATTCAAAATGGCCCAGCTTGTCGGCATAAGTGACAGACATGAGTACCAACATAACGCCACAAAAAAATCAAAATTCGCGAAAATTCAAAAATTCGCGATACTTTGCGAAATTCGGGAAATAATATGTATTTATTCTAAATCTACTATTAATTAGTTTGCAGGGGCGCCAAGCGTGGGCGTGGTCGCATTTTTTCACAAATTATCAATGCTATAACAATAAAATGTGTGAAGTTTAAACCATGTAACTCAATTTTTCGACTTTATGCCCAAAAATCTATTTCTGGACCATAGTGCAGTGGTTGTACGTACTAAATAGGTATTAAATGTTTCGATACTTCTACATTGCAGCCCTAATTACAATGTAACCCTAGACAAGAGCAAGTTATCGATAGGAGTGTAGAGTGTAGGAGTGTAGAGCGAGTGTAGAGTCGAGAGTCAAGTGGAAAAGTTGTCAAAAGCGGTTGTTACTAAATCTAAATTTCGTCGTCATAAGTCTATATAATTAAATGTTAAGCTATATTATTTGTTTAATTAAACCATATAAGCGGAGAACTTACCCTCATCCTTGCAATACTTCGATTAAATGCTGGTGACTACAAACATAATTTTGTTCTTGTTAAAGATTTTCTATAAAAAACACATTTGGATTTAGAATTGACCCTTGAGCAGATCTGCTGCGTCGTTGTCGTTCTTTTGCCTAAATTGGCAGTATGATTTAAGCGCAGAATTAATGAAAAGAAATAACCGAAAAAGTATTGTCGAGACCAAAAAACGTTAAGAAAACGTATTACCTGTCAAGATTATTGGGAAATAATGACCCGGGAGAAGTTCTCTATTGGTTTTGGGCTCCAACAATTTTTCTTGAAGTTAAAGTTATGCTAACGAATCGGCCGGATGCGGAAATATAGACCTTGAGGTCGCGTTTCCACTCTTCAATAATGCAATAATGCTCGCTCATGATTCCATCCTGGACATTGCAACAAATGCCGCATGCATATACATTGCGCACAAGAACAATTCAGAGAACAGGGCTGGATACAAGGCCAGAAAGGCAAGGAGACAACAGAGGGCCGAGGAAAGCCTCCCTGCTGGTTGCACAAGCAATCGGCGACAAACGCCTTGGAATGGCACGGTCTATTCTCTGACTAGAGCTTCAAATTACCGCAAGCCGATATTGACGACCCAAAGACAGCAGCTAACGGCTCGATCGGCCATTTCAAATCCAGGCGTCATCGGTGCTGTCAATCCAATATAAAAATTGTCTTTAAGTAGCCTGGGAGGCGAGAAGAGGAAGTCAGCAGGATGGTAAAACCTAAGCCACCGCTATACGCCGCGCTGAGCGGCTTACCTAGTGGTAAGTTTTTGGTGTGATGAATTTCGTCGGCAGTTATTTATGTAATATTTTTATTAGGATCGGCGATTGTTAAAAAGTTTAAAAGTTAAAAATTTTTCTGAATCGAAGTTGCCAGAAGCAGTAACGTAGTGTAAAGCATCGTTCGGCGATGAATTCCCTACTTTCCTCATTGACATACAGCTCTATCACGATGTTGTCGCAGAACTGAGGGACCTGCCGCTCCACATCATTGCAGTCTAGGGTGGAGCGATTGACCACGGCCCACTTGTCGGTGTTTAGGCCCGGGTTCTGCGACTCCTCACGTCCTCAGGAGGCCGAAGAACTCGATTAAGGGCTGGCAGGAGTGCGGCGGGCACATACCATAGACGGCTGAGATGACCCATTGGGCGGTTTCCTCATCCTCGCAGACCACTAGCATGCTGGAGTCGAACGTCTGCGGATAGATACTCGTAAGGCCCACAGTATGTATAGATTTTGTAGTTCCTGAGATCTCGACGATCATACGGACAGACAGACAGACGAACGGACAGACGGACATGGCCAGATCGACTCGGCTATTGATCCTGATCATGAATATATATACTTTATATTGTCGGAAACGCTTCCTTCTGCCTGTTACATACTTTTAAACGAATGTAGTATACCCTTTTACTCTACGAGTAACGGGTATAAAAATGTATTGATATTTTTGTTAGTCTTGAAAATTTCCATCGATTTGCTTAAAATCGTTTGGCCACGCTCACCCTTACTCCCACAAATTTTAAAAAATGTTTTGATATTTTTCCAGTTTTGTATTGGTCTTGTAAATTTTTATCGATCTACAAAAAAACTTTTTGCCACGCCCACTCTAACGCCCACAAACCATCAAAATCTGTCAGTGTTGAAGACTCTCCTTCGCACTTCCACTAGCTGAGTAACGGGTATCAGATAGTCGGGGAACTCGACTATAGCGTTCTCTCTTGTATTTTAAATGCAATTTTCTTCTTCATCCAAATCGATATTGTAAATATCCTCATCGTCATCAGAATCGCACTGCAGATCGTACTACACGTACGAGAAATACTAGACAATAATGGATCCGAGAAATCTATAGCTCTATGAAATATATCAGTTGCGACAATTGAATGTGACAATCTATCTTTCTTGTAAGCTATGTTGCAAGCTTGAGAAGCCTATGTATCCTAGTAGAACCAAGCTCAAATTATTAATCTGGTAATTGCGAACCAATATTTTATGAATTATTACATATTTTGTTTTCAAAAGAGTCTATAATTGTTATGGGTATAACAGAAGTGACAAAAATTGAGTGATCTGAAAGCTGTTTGCCAGGTGTTTCGGTAGTAAACTTCTGCTTGTATATTGAATGACCCGTTGAACCATCAAATCCATAGCTGCATATTAGTTTCAGAACTGTTTGAGAACTGATTTAAAACATCAGCCTGCATTTTAATAATTCTGTACGCAGTATGATCCAAAAGGTTTTTTAATGATACTTGGGCACAGGTTTCTGTTAAGTTTATATTTACAGGACGGCATTGTAATTTAGATTCCATTACAAGACTATAATAGTTTGGATAAATGTTACTGTGGCGACTTGTATTCTTAAATCTAGTGTTCATGTATTGCCGTTTTGTAAGAGAATTTTCTAGAAGGAAAGCCAAAACTTCATCGGGAGCAAGTAGAATGGGTTTTTGTATACCAAATTGCTTTCTCGATTCAGATGATTATTCGGGTGTTGTTATGGTTTTCTTAAGAATAAAAGCCGTTCCTTCCTGCTTTGTTTCTGCGCAGAGAGTGCTGCAGCATGTGCAAGAAGATTTGCATCACAATTATTTTCATCTGCAAGCTCAAATGCCGATTTCCCTTTTAATCTTGTGCCCGCATTTGTATAAGACGTCCCACTGCTGTGGTGTCTTGCAGGTTTCATCGAGTGTAATTGATATTTTAGACGCCAGCCAGACATAAATCGTTCAAGCATGTAGTTATATTTGGGAAGATACCTTTAAATGTAACTATTAAAATTACTGATTTTTTTTGTCTATTTCCTTTAAGATCTTGGATTCCAAAGCATTTTTATTAATCTTGGTGTACAGGGTGGGCCATCTACTTGTGACCCGTGTGATTCGTAAATAAAATTGTTAAGGAAAAGACAATTTGTTAATTTTGCACAGGCATTTATTTTAGTTCAAGGAGGTTAATATTATTAACATTTAAAATATTATTTGGATCATGTGCTCGCCTTTTTCCCTGATGACGAAATTGGCTCTTTGTTCGGCATTTTTCATCACTTTCTCGAGCGTAGCTTTAGGTATGGCCGCTATTTCACGTTCGATGTTCGCCTTGAGTTGAGTTAAGTCCTTGGCTTGTTGATGTACACTTTAGAGTTCAAAAATCCCCACAAATAAAAGTCGGGTGGCGTTAGATCGGGCCATCTTGTTGGAACCAGAAGTTATGCATTCGCTTTCTACGCACAACTGGCATCAAAAAATCGGTTATCATGGCTCGAAATCGGTTGCCATTGACGGTAAGTGGCTTGGATTGATCGTTGGTGGAGTGTAGTTATCCATAGTTAATGTCTACTTAAAATGAAGAATCAGATTTGGTATTACGTTGGTCGATTTGACAATGTATGTCAAAGTTATTAAGAGTTGTCGTGGGTCACATTTAGATGGCCCACCCTGTATATCCAGTCCAATACACATTGAATTTTTCGATTGTTTCTGCGCCATATTTCGAAAAGTTGCCTATATATTACCAAATAGTGAGAAAAGGGGGACAAATAGGGATGAGTTTTCGATTTGTGGCTAAAGACAACACTCACAAGTACAATCTGGACAAATTAGTTGCTTTCAGCATGGAACAGCTTATTAGTTATATTCCACGAAAAAACGGAGAACGCATGTTAGTATCCTAAAAAATAATACACATAATTTGGAAGATGACTTTTCATAATTAAGTTGAATTTTCTGGACCAATTTTACACGTGTGGCACAATATAAAGCAACTAAATATTTTATTTTATTTTATTTCTTTTCAGAAATCAGCTGCTCGCTAGCACAGTTTCAAAAGCTGTCAACAAGTTTTGGTGCCGCTTTTAAAGGTTTGAATTAAAATTTTTTATTAATGTATGATTTATTTGATTTAGAATTAAAATAGATATATTAACATCGAACACTCGACTTTACGACAAAAAAATCGGTTTCTGGACCACAGTTCACTGCGAGTATTCTTACTCGAACCAATTCCCACACAAATAATGGCGTGCAAGTCGGAGCCGACAACCAGCAGCAGCGCAGTGGAGCAACTGGTGGAGTGCAAAAATAGGAAAATAGGAATTGCAGAAAGAGGGATACTTGGCCGCCGTATGCGAACACAATGCCCGAGAACCGGCGATACGGTCTGTTGATAACAAACCAGAGTTCGGACGCGGACGGTGTGGACACCGTTGCCCTAATTGTAAACGCCAACCGACGCCGATGCGTAGGTTAAACGTCTTATTTTCCTTTATTCGACTCGTCTAACCAAGAACTCGTCACAGAATGCCGCGCTGTTCTTCTTACTTATAACGGGGATTTCATCTGGCGCTGCTGTTTGCCACCATAGGCTTCATACTTCAGCCTTAGCTAACATGGTGCATACATGGTACATACATACATAATACTGTGGGCCTTACGAGTATCTATCCGCAGACGTTCGACTCCAGCATGCTAGTGGTCTGCGAGGATGTCCTCATCCGCCCAATGGGTCATGTCAGCCGTCTATGGTATGTGCCCGCCGCACTCCTGCCCGCCCTTCATCGAGTTCTTCGGCTTCCTGAGGACCTGAGGAGTCGCAGAACCCGGGCCTAAACACCGACAAGTGGGCCGTGGTCAATCGCTCCACCCTAGACTGCAATGATGTGGAGCGGCAGGTCCCTCAGTTCTGCGACAACATCGTGATAGAGCTGTTTGTCAATGAGGAAAGTGGAGAATTCATCGCCGAACGATGCTTTAAACTACGTTACTGCTTCTGGCAACTTCGATTCAGTTTTGATTGCTAGGACGTTTTTGGGTTTTCCAAATTATTTGTTAATATTTTTTGGCTATTTACTCAAAATAGTAAAATTTTATGAAGTTAGAAAATTAAACGTGAATAAAAGTTATTAAAAAAAAATATGGCGGCTTCGCGGCAACTGCATTTCTAACCGAGTAATTTCTCTGGCATTGATTAAGTTTCTTGCACATGTAAGAGATAGGAACTTCGTCACCTTCGTCATTTATCTGCATAAGTACGCCACCAACGCCGGTGTGACTGGCGTCGCAGTGGATATAATACGTAACACTGGGACATTACAAAGCTGCTTTTTTTAATTCTCAAAAGCTTCGTTAGCTGCCTTGCCCCAATTAAAACGTAGTTTTTCTTTCAACGCATCCGTTAAAGGTGCTGAGACAGAAGCATAATTTCGAATAAATTTCTGGTACCACCCAGTCATACCCAGGAATCGTCGCAATTGCTTAATAGACTTAGGAACAGGATAATCTACGATAGCGCTTATTTTACCCATATCCATTGTGATTGCGCCATTGCCTACAATATGGCCTACGTAGCTGAACTCCTTTCTACAAAATTTGCTTTTGTGAACATTGATGGTTAATCCAGCTTTTCTTAGACAAGATGATATTTCTTTCAGAACTAATACATGTCGTTCAAAGGTATCGGATACGATCAAAAGGTCGTCTAGATATATAAATACTTCGTTTTTTAAAGTGCATGGAATTATTCGGCCCATTATTTTGGACATGGTTGAAAGCGCGTTGGTAAGACCAAATGGCATTACGGTGAAGTGGTAGAGAGGTCTACCTGGTACCGTAAAAGCTGTTTTATCACGCGAACTTGTCTCTAGTGGGCAACCGGCTTTGGCAACCGGCTTAGGATGCCATCTATGATGGGCATTGGATAAGCATCCTTGCGTGTCACTTGGTTCACCTTTCGGCTATCTATACATAATCGCACTTTTCCGAGTTTGCGGACCAATACGACAGGGGAAGACCACGCACTGGTCTACTCGTCAATAACCCCTAAAGCAAGCATGCGATCCAGTTCATCATACATAAGTTTTTTGATAGCTGGGGACAAAGGATAATGTCGCTGCTTGATAGGTACGGAATCGCCAACGTCAATGGAGTGGGAAAGCATGGTCGTTTTCCCTATACCCTTTTCGGCAAAAGAAGGAAAGCATTAAACTACGGCGTCAAGTTGCTGTTTTTGTTTTTCAGTCAGAAAACGAACATCGTCTAGATCTACTGCTGAGAGATTACTTTCTGGACTAGGTTTCATTTTAGCATATGGTAATAGCTGATACTCTGTCCAAAAATCGAACCCTAAATAAAGTGATTGCTTTAACGAAGGTACAATGTAAAAAGTAATATCGTTGGTCATATTGTTGTACTGAATTTCTGTGCGAATCTTGCTCACGATGTTTTGGGATTTTCCATCGGCAGTATGAACAATACTTTGAACAGGTTTATAAGGACACTTTTCTATCAGTATTTCTTCGGCTAGTTTTCCACCTATACAACTAAAAGAGGCACTAGTATCCATTAATCCAGATACTGATCGGCCAAGAATTTTTACGTCTGCGTATGATCGTACATCTGAGGCAATAATTGCTGATAACAAAAACCGTTTTTCGATTTTTATCTGATCAAAAAAATCTTTAATACGCTGTGCAGATCGCGAAGGCTGTCTCTGATGTTTATTGAGAGATTCGCCGGGTGCTCCTAATTCGGTTAAAGGATAGTCTGGTTGTTGAGACAAATCAGGGAGAGAGGGTACAGAGCAGCTATTGGTTACTCCGTATTGGCGGCTTTCGTCACCACTTGTTTGTGTGCCCCTTTCAAAGGTGCACGGCCTCGGTAGTTTTTTGAGCGACAATGAGGGCATGAAGGAAGGTAGGTGTCTGTTTTGCCACACCCATAGCAGAACACACGACGTTCGGCTAAGCAATCCTGATATCTGTGTCCGATTTGGCTACAATTCCAGCAGGATAAGTTAATTGCGGAAATTTCAACTGTGTCTGAATCCGACTCCACTTCGGTCTTAAGAATTGCCTCCTGCACAAACCAATCAGGAGCAGGAAGAGGTTTTCGCAATCCTGGCTTGACAGTAAGCATGAACGTTTCCCTTTTGCGAATAATCTTCTTTAGCTAAGAAATGCTACTGATCTCCTAATATAAAAAAGCTCATGCTGAATTTCTAGGGTACACTTCGGTGGTAACGCCAACACCAATCGCTAGCAACACCTTCAAATAAAGTGTTGACATGGCTAGTTAGAAACATAAAATTACCTTCTAATGTCTGTTTGGTAAGTGCTTCGACCCTAGTAAGAAAATAGATAAGAATGAGTTTTATCCGGGGTAGAGTGTAGTTTATTCACCCACAATTCTAGATCCAACCTGAAAAGGAAACAGGAAATATAAAAATGGTAACCTGTGTCACACTCCAATTAAAACTCAAACTGGTGGCATCCTTATAAGTCCCATATGTACACATTCGGTGTTGGAAAATATAAGAAGGGAATGCCATGAGAGAGTCGAGAGAGAACCAACAATAGAAGCGGACGTGATTGCAACGAGCGGCAAAAACATTAACATCGATTACAACTTATTTGATTAATTAATTAAAGTATACCTAATACCATAACGTTTCGATTCTTTCACATAGTTAGTCGCGCTACCCAATCGCTTAATTCCTGACAAAACTGAAAGCTTACACACATAGGCATCGCGAATCATATTTCTTGGTGTGTATCTGACATTCTCAGAAGTGGGATAAGATAGTGCGCAATAAGTGAAAACTTGCGAAAAATGATCGTATAAAAAAAGCAAAGAAACGAAGCAACGAACATGCCTCCGAAGAAAGATTACGTAAGCATGAAAGACCTGCAACATAAATGCAGAGAAGCAGGACTCTCAACGTCAGGAAATCGTGAAGACTTATTGAAGAGACTAAATGCCCATAACAGTGACGACGAGTACGCGAGTGCAGGAAACCAATCAATGCAGAAAAAAATTGCCTAATTAGAGAAACTATTGCTCGAACTTAAAGAGAGATCTTTTCATCCGAGCGGTATCTCCTCTCCAATCGAAATCGCTCAAAACGCAAACGAAATTATAGAGTGTAGTGTATGCCTAACACGTCTCAACAAGTCCTTTCGCGATCGATTGCGTCACAAGCTCATATTGCTACGTCACAGCAACACGATAATGTTGCTACGTCTCGGCAACTCGCTAATGTTATCACGTCACAGCAACACGATAATATTGCTACGTCTCAGCAACAGTATAATATCGTTACGTCACAGCAACACGATAATGTTGCTACGTCTCGGCAGCACGTTAATGTTATCACGTCACTGCAACACGATAATGTCGCTGTCTTTCCGCAACATTCGATCTTTTCGCAACACGTTCATTTCTCAATGACACCGCAAAACCACGTTAATTCGCAAACGTATACTTATTCGTCACAGCCAAATAAATTCTCCGATTCCCCACGCTCATTTGGGACACTGTAACGCAAAACGGCACCGTTCGGCACATATTTACAGCCACACTATGATTTATATTATATCATACAATACACATTCGTAACATCGTCAAAAAATAACGAAAATCCAAATACCCCGATTCCGCCAAACTACTTATACAACCGCGGCCCAATGGTATCTGAAAACATGAATAGTTCGTACGGAAATATAAGTGAAATGGTATCTCTTCTCCCGGAATTCAACCCATCATCCATCAAGTCCTTAGATTCGCAACAATTCATTAGACGCGTTGACTCCCTTCAAACCGCATATCGTTGGGATGATCGAAATCTAATATTTGCAGTTCAACAAAAGATGCTTTTTTCTGCTCGGTATTGGGTGGACTCAACTGAAGAAGTCTTCCAAACATGGCCAAAGTTTAAGTCAAAGTTTCTCAACGATTTTCCATGTCTCAATAATTCCGCAGACGTTCACCTTAAAATTTCAAAAATTCGTCGAGATCTCAGAGAATCACCGCAAGACTATTTCTATAAAATGCTAGCTATTGGTAAAAAGTGTGAGTTAACCGATTCAGCAATATGAACACACATCATCAACGGGATTAATGATTACGATTTTAAAAGGAAGATATCTAATAATTATATATCTTGTAACGACCTGTTAAGAGATATTCTTGCCTATTCAGCGCATAACGAAATAAAGCATAATCACTTTAATATGTGTAGCAAACGTGATCCCAACGCTCAAAAACAAAATATACAAGCGTTTCAAAAAAATGTTAGTATGCCACGACCATTAGTTTGGGCGGTACCGAAAGGTGCTGGTGAGCATCGTTTGGCAGTAGTAGTGTATAAGCATTGTTTTATATACTTCACAGAATATGAGACCTTTTTCTTTATAATGACAATTTAAGTGTGGTATGCCAAAAAACAGTTTCTATAGTTATTGCAGCACATATGGGTTTTTTATTTAAGGCATTTGGTGTTGCATTTTTGCACTGTCTGCAACGTCCCCTTTCTCCAAAAACCACCCAATGTTCATAATGTTATCATAACTGTAGGATTGATCCGAAATTTGTACTTATTTGTTTGAAGAAACACTGTTTGAATATACTACTGAGCTTTCTCTTTCTGCATTTGTTGGTCGACCTCTCTTTTTTTTTTTGCAAATGGAGTTTATGAGCAATTTCCGATTGAAATTTTATAAAGGGAATATGTTTTTGCTTTGGGTTTAAAAAATTCTGATGTACCACTTTATTGATCGGTGGCAAATTTTGTAGAGCTCCATTAGCATACCTGCCAAATCTACTTCACCCACGTATAAAGCAGCAATAATTGGCCTTGAAATATCAATGTAAGCTTTTTCTTTTTGGCTCCAACGTTTGCATATTCCAACAGGCTGATAACCTGCATATATTAGTTAAACAGGCGTATTATCAAACCGTTTTGCACACACAAGATAATGGTTAATTTCGCATTTCATATCAAAAGAACCAGTCCCGCGCTGTTTTAATTCCGCATCTGAGAGCAGTTGGCAATTTCTTATTAACGGTACCTGTTGCAAAGATTCCTATTTTCTATAACGAAATCAGAAGGCTTACTGACGCAAGGATCAATTTTATCAAAGCAATTGTCAACAACATCGCAACAGTCAGGCTCACATCCTTCAATCACTGTATTTTCCAGAAGGGCAACCTCGATACTTTCTCCCTTTCAATAATTCCATCTAAACTCTTCTCCAGTACCATAGAAACAGAATTATTAACATTTCTTCTTTTGCTTAAGCATATCGCTGTCATTCAAGATTTACTCAATCGAGGAAGAAAAAGAAGTGTTTATCCCCAACTCTGAATTTGTAAATAGGGGGAGAGTATCAAGATCACGTTATCAAAAAATTCTAACACTGAATCGGCAATATCCTGGTGCTACGATTTCATTTCCGGTGGTAAGGTACCCCCAGGTGTCGTAATTGAATACTTGTATCATGTCTTCAAAGAGATTAAAGAGAATCTCAATAAAAACTGGGTATCTTACAATGTTACTAGGATTACGTCGTCCTTTCATGGGCCTCTTCAGTTTAGGGCACCTTTGTGCGGCAGCTTCCATTGAGATGATTGAGCTTTGGTTTCCACTTCATAACCATAAACCCACGATTCGACACCACGACGCCACAGTCAACATTCGGAATGCATCCGCCCACTTAATTTTGTTTTTTACACAAAATTGGATACAGGTTCTTTGACCCATTTTTATGAATAGGTAATAATCAAAGACATAACGCCACAAAAAAATCAAAATTCGCGAAAATTCAAAAAATCGCGATACTTTGCGAAATTCGGGAAATAATATGTATTTATTCTAAATCTACTATTAATTAGTTTGCAGGGGCGCCAAGCGTGGGCGTGGTCGCATTTTTTCACAAATTATCAATGCTATAACAATAAAATGTGTGAAGTTTAAACCATGTAACTCTATTTTTCGACTTTATGCCCAAAAATCTATTTCTGGACCATAGTGCAGTGGTTGTACGTACTAAATAGGTATTAAATGTTTCAATACTTCTACATTGCAGCCCTAATTACAATGTAACCCTAGACAAGAGCAAGTTATCGATAGGAAGGGAGCGAGTGTAGAGTCGAGAGTCAAGTGGAAAAGTTGTCAAAAGCGGTTGTTACTAAATCTAAATTTCGTCATAAGTCTATATAATTAAATGTTAAGCTATATTATTTGTTTAATTAAACCATATAAGCGGAGAACTTACCCTCGTCCTTGCAGTACTTCAATTAAATGTTGGTGACTACAAACATAATTTTGTTCTTGTTAAAGATTTTCTATAAAAAACACATTTGGATTTAGAATTGACCCTTGACCAGATCTGCTGCGTCGTTGTCGTTCTTTTGCCTAAATTGGCAGTATGATTTAAGCGCAGAATTAATGAAAAGAAATAACCGAAAAAGTATTGTCGAGACCAAAAAACGTTAAGAAAACGTATTACCTGTCAAGATTATTGGGAAATAATGACCCGGGAGAAGTTCTCTATTGGTTTTGGGCTCCAACAATTTTTCTTGAAGTTAAAGTTATGCTAACGAATCGGCCGGATGCGGAAATATAGACCTTGAGGTCGCGTTTCCACTCTTCAATAATGCAATAATGCTCGCTCATGATTCCATCCTGGACATTGCAACAAATGCCGCATGCATATACATTGCGCACAAGAACAATTCAGAGAACAGGGCTGGATACAAGGCCAGAAAGGCAAGGAGACAACAGAGGGCCGAGGAAAGCCTCCCTGCTGGTTGCACAAGCAATCGGCGACAAACGCCTTGGAATGGCACGGTCTATTCTCTGACTAGAGCTTCAAATTACCGCAAGCCGATATTGACGACCCAAAGACAGCAGCTAACGGCTCGATCGGCCATTTCAAATCCAGGCGTCATCGGTGCTGTCAATCCAATATAAAAATTGTCTTTAAGTAGCCTGGGAGGCGAGAAGAGGAAGTCAGCAGGATGGTAAAACCTAAGCCACCGCTATACGCCGCGCTGAGCGGCTTACCTAGTGGTAAGTTTTTGGTGTGATGAATTTCGTCGGCAGTTATTTATATAATATTTTTGTTAGGCTCGGCGATTGATAAAAAGTTTAAAAGTTAAAAATTTTACTGAATCGAAGTTGCCAGAAGCAGTAACGTAGTGTAAAGCATCGTTCGGCGATGAATTCCCTACTTTCCTCATTGACATACAGCTCTATCACGATGTTGTCGCAGAACTGAGGGACCTGCCGCTCCACATCATTGCAGTCTAGGGTGGAGCGATTGACCACGGCCCACTTGTCGGTGTTTAGGCCCGGGTTCTGCGTCTCCTCACGTCCTCAGGAGGCCGAAGAACTCGATTAAGGGCTGGCAGGAGTGCGGCGGGCACATACCATAGACGGCTGAGATGACCCATTGGGCGGTTTCCTCATCCTCGCAGACCACTAGCATGCTGGAGTCGAACGTCTGCGGATAGATACTCGTAAGGCCCACAGTATGTATAGATTTTGTAGTTCCTGAGATCTCGACGATCATACGGACAGACAGACAGACGAACGGACAGACGGACATGGCCAGATCGACTCGGCTATTGATCCTGATCATGAATATATATACTTTATATTGTCGGAAACGCTTCCTTCTGCCTGTTACATACTTTTAAACGAATGTAGTATACCCTTTTACTCTACGAGTAACGGGTATAAAAATGTATTGATATTTTTGTTAGTCTTGAAAATTTCCATCGATTTGCTTAAAATCGTTTGGCCACGCTCACCCTTACTCCCACAAATTTTAAAAAATGTTTTGATATTTTTCCAGTTTTGTATTGGTCTTGTAAATTTTTATCGATCTACAAAAAAACTTTTTGCCACGCCCACTCTAACGCCCACAAACCATCAAAATCTGTCAGTGTTGAAGACTCTCCTTCGCACTTCCACTAGCTGAGTAACGGGTATCAGATAGTCGGGGAACTCGACTATAGCGTTCTCTCTTGTATTTTAAATGCAATTTTCTTCTTCATCCAAATCGATATTGTAAATATCCTCATCGTCATCAGAATCGCACTGCAGATCGTACTACACGTACGAGAAATACTAGACAATAATGGATCCGAGAAATCTATAGCTCTATGAAATATATCAGTTGCGACAATTGAATGTGACAATCTATCTTTCTTGTAAGCTATGTTGCAAGCCTGAGAAGCCTATGTATCCTAGTAGAACCAAGCTCGAATTATTAATCTGGTAATTGTGAACCAATATTTTATGAATTATTACATATTTTGTTTTCAAAAGAGTCTATAATTGTTATGGGTATAACAGAAGTGACAAAAATTGAGTGATCTGAAAGCTGTTTGCCAGGTGTTTCGGTAGTAAACTTCTGCTGGTATATTGAATGACCCGTTGAACCATCAAATCCATAGCTGCATATTAGTTTCAGAACTGTTTGAGAACTGATTTAAAACATCAGCCTGCATTTTAATAATTCTGTACGCAGTATGATCCAAAAGGTTTTTTAACGATACTTGGGCACAGGTTTCTGTTACGTTTATATTTACAGGACGGTATTGTAATTTAGATTCCATTACAAGACTATAATAGTTTGGATAAATGTTACTGTGGCGACTTGTATTCTTAAATCTAGTGTTCATGTATTGCCGTTTTGTAAGGGAATTTTCTAGAAGGAAAGTCAAAACTTCATCGGGAGCAAGTAGAATGGGTTTTTGTATACCAAATTGCTTTCTCGATTCAGATGGTTATTCGGGTGTTGTTATGGTTTTCTTAAGAATAAAAGCCGTTCCTTCCTGCTTTGTTTCTGCGCAGAGAGTGCTGCAGCATGTGCAAGAAGAATTGCATCACAATTATTTTCATCTGCAAGCTCAACTGCCAATTTCATTTTTAATCTTGTGCCCGCATTTGTATAAGACGTCCCACTGCTGTGGTGTCTTGCAGGTTTCATCGAGTGTAATTGATATTTTAGACGCCAGCCAGACATAAATCGTTCAAGCATGTAGTTATATTTGGGAAGATACCTTTAAATGTAACTATTAAAATTACTGATTTTTTTTGTCTATTTCCTTAAAGATCTTGGATTCCAAAGCATTTTTATTAATCTTGGTGTACAGGGTGGGGCATCTACTTGTGACCCGTGTGATTCGTAAATAAAATTGTAAGGAAAAGACAATTTGTTAATTTTGCACAGGCATTTATTTTAGTTCAAGGAGATTAATATTATTAACATTTAAAATATTATTTGGATCATGTGCTCGCCTTTTTCCCTGATGACGAAATTGGCTCTTTGTTCGGCATTTTTCATCACTTTCTCGAGCGTAGCTTTAGGTATGGCCGCTATTTCACGTTCGATGTTCGCCTTGAGTTGAGTTAAGTCCTTGGCTTGTTGATGTACACTTTAGAGTTCAAAAATCCCCACAAATAAAAGTCGGGTGGCGTTAGATCGGGCCATCTTGTTGGAACCAGAAGTAATGCATTCGCTTTCTACGCACAATTGGCATCAAAAATCGGTTATCATGGCTCGATATCGGTTGCCATTGACGGTAAGTGGCTTCGATTGATCGTTGGTGGAGTGTAGTTATCCATAGTTAATGACTACTTGAAATGAAGAATCAGATGTGGTATGACGTTGGTCGATTTGACAATGTATGTCAAAGTTATTAAGAGTTATCGTGGGTCACATTTAGATGGCCCACCCTGTATATCCAGTCCAATACACATTGAATTTTTCGATTGTTTCTGCGCCATATTTCGAAAAGTTGCCTATATATTACCAAATAGTGAAAAAAGGGGACAAATAAGGATAAGTTTTCGATTTGTGGCTAAAGACAACACTCACAAGTACAATCTGGACAAATTAGTTGCTCTCAGCATGAAACAGCGGAAAAACGGAGTATTCTAAAAAACAAGAGAGAACGCTATAATCGAGTTCCCCGACTATCTGATACCCGTTACTCAGCTGGTGGAAGTGCGAAGGAGAGTCTTAAACACTGACAGTTTTTGGCAATTTGTGGGCGTTAGGGTGGGCGTGGCAAAAAGTTTTTTTGCAAATCGATAGAAATTTACAAGACTAATACAAAAATGAAAAAATATCAAAACATTTTTCAAAAGTGTGGGCGTGGCAGCTTTCGGCGGTTTGTGGGCGTTAATGTGGGCGTTGCAAAAAGTTTTTTGGCAAATCGATAGAAATTTAAAAGACCAATATAAAAATGAAAAAATATCAAAACATTTTTCAAAAGTGTGGGCGTGGCAGCTTTGGGCGGTTTGTGGGCGTTAGAGTGGGCGTGGCAAAAAGTTTTTTTGCAAATCGATAGAAATTTAAAAAACCAATACAAAAATAAAAAATATTAAAACATTTTTCAAAAGTGTGAGCGAGGCAGTTTTGGGCGGTTTGTGGGCGTTAGAGTGGGCGTGGCAACATGAATCGATAAACTTGCGCTGCTTCTATGTCTTGGGAGTCTGTATGCCTAATCTCAACTTTCTAGCTTATGTAGTTCCTGAGATCTGGACGTTCATACGGACAGACAGACGGACAGACGGACGGACGGACGGACATGGCCATATCGACTCGGCTATTGATCCTGATCAAGAATATATTTTTTATATTGTCGGAAACGCTTCCTTCTGTCTGTTACATACTTTTCAACGAATCTAGTATACCCTTTTACTCTACGAGTAACGGGTATAATAATACACATAATTTGGAAGATGAGTTTTCATAATTAAGTTGAATTTTCTGGACCAATTTTACACGTGTGGCACAATATAAAGCAACTAAATATTTTATTTTATTTTATTTCTTTTCAGAAATCAGCTGTTCGCTAGCACACTTTCAAAAGCTGTCAACAAGTTTTGGTGCCGCTTTTCAAGGTTTGAATTAAAATTTTTTATTAATGTATGATTTATTTACTTTAGAATTAAAATAGATATATTAACATCGAAAACTCGACTTTACGCCAAAAAAATCGATTTCTGGACCACAGTTCACTGCGAGTATTCTTACTCGAACCAATTCCCACACAAATAATGGCGTGCAAGTCGGAGCCGAGGACCAGCAGCAGCGCAGTGGAGCAACTGGTGGAGTGCAAAAATAGGAAAATAGGAATTGCAGAAAGAGGGATACTTGGCCGCCGTATGCGAACACAATGCCCGACAACCGGTCGGGTGATAACAAACCAGAGTTCGGACGCGGACGGTGTGGACACCGTTGCCCTAATTGTGAACGCCAACCGACGCCGATGCGTAGGTTAAACTTCTTATTTTCCTTTATTCTACTCGTCTAACCAAGAACTCGTCACAGAATGCCGCGCTGTTCTTCTTACTTATAAGGGGGATTTCATCTGGCGCTGCTGTTTGCCACCATAGGCTTCATACTTCAGCCTTAGCTAACATGGTGCATACATGGTACATACATACATAATACTGTGGGCCTTACGAGTATCTATCCGCAGACGTTCGACTCCAGCATGCTAGTGGTCTGCGAGGATGTCCTCATCCGCCCAATGGGTCATGTCAGCCGTCTATGGTATGTGCCCGCCGCACTCCTGCCCGCCCTTCATCGAGTTCTTCGGCTTCCTGAGGACCTGAGGAGTCGCAGAACCCGGTCTTAAACACCGACAAGTGGGCCGTGGTCAATCGCTCCACCCTAGACTGCAATGATGTGGAGCGGCATGTCCCTCAGTTCTGCGACAACATCGTGATAGAGCTGTATGTCAATGAGGAAAGTGGGAAATTCATCGCCGAACGATGCTTTAAACTACGTTACTGCTTCTGGCAACTTCGATTCAGTTTTGATTGCTAGGACGTTTTTGGGTTTTCCAAATTGTTTGTTAATATTTTTTTGCTATTTACTCAAAATAGTAAAATTTTATGAAGTTAGAAAATTAAACGTGAATAAAAGTTATTAAACAAAAAATATGGCGGCTTCGCGGCAACTGCATTTCTGACCGAGTAATTTCTCTGGCATTGATTAAGTTTCTTGCACATGTAAGAGATAGGAACTTCGTCACCTTCGCCATTTATCTGCATAAGCACGCCACCAACGCCGGTGTGACTGGCGTCGCAGTGGATATAATACGGCCGTTGAAAATATGGGGTACGTAACACTGGGACATTACAAAGCTGCTTTTTTAAATTCTCAAAAGCTTCGTTAGCTGCCTTGGACCAATTAAAACGTAGTGTTTCTTTCAACACATCCGTTAAAGGTGCTGAGACAGAAGCATAATTTCGAATAAATTTCTGGTACCACCCAGTCATACCCAGGAATCGTCGCAATTGATTAATAGACTTAGGAACAGGATAATCTACGATAGCGCTAATTTTACCCATATCCATTGTGATTGCGCCATTGCCTACAATATGGCCTAAGTAGCTGACCTCCTTTCTACAAAATTTGCTTTTGTGAACATTGATGGTTAATCCAGCTTTTCTTAGACAAGATGATATTTCTTTCAGAACTAATACATGTCGTTCAAAGGTATCGGATACGATCAAAAGGTCGTCTAGATATATAAATACTTCGTTTTTTAAAGTGCATGGAATTATTCGGCCCATTAATTTGGACATGGTTGAGAGCGCGTTGGTAAGACCAAATGGCATTACGGTGAAGTGGTAGAGAGGTCCTGGTACCGTAAAAGCTGTTTTATCACGCGAACTTGTCTCTAGTGGGCAACCGGCTTTAACAACCGGCTTAGGATGCCATCCATGATGGGCATTGGATAAGCATCCTTGCGTGTCACTTGGTTCACCTTTCGGCTATCTATACATAATCGCACTTTTCCGAGTTTGCGGACCAATACGACAGGGGAAGACCACGCACTGGTCTACTCTTCAATAACCTCTAAAGCAAGCATGCGATCCAGTTCATCATACATACGTTTTTCGATAGCTGGGGACACAGGATAATGTCGCTGCTTGATAGGTACGGAATCGCCAACGTCAATGGAGTGGAAAAGCATGGTCGTTTTCCCTATACCCTTTTCGGCAAAAGAAGGAAAGCATTAAACTACGGCGTCAAGTTGCTGTTTTTGTTCTTCAGTCAGAAAACGAAGATCGTCTAGATCTACTGCTGAGAGATTACTTTCTGGACTAGGTTTCACGATAGCATATGGTAATAGCTGATATTCAGTCCACAAATCGAACCCTAAATAAAGTGATTGCTTTAACGAATATTTAATACGCTGTGCAGATTGCGAAGGCTGTCTCTGATGTTTATTGAGAGATTCGCCGGGTGGACCTAATTCGGTTAAAGGATAGTCTGGTTGTTGAGACAAATCAGGGAGAGAGGGTACAGAGCAGCTATTGGTTACTCCCTATTGGCGTGACAAGTGGTGGCGAACACCACTTGTTTGTGTGCCCCTTTCAAAGGTGCACGGCCTCGGTAGTTTTTTGAGCGACAATGAGGGCATGAAGGAAGGTAGGTGTCTGTTTTGCCACACCCATAGCAGAACACACGACGTTCGGCTAAGCAATCCTGATATCTGTGTCCGATTTGGCTACAATTCAAACAGGATAAGTTAATTGCGGAAATTTCAACTGTGTCTGAATCCGACTCCACTTCGGTCTCAGGACATACCTCCTGCACAAACCTATGAGGAGCAGGAAGAGCTTTTCGCCATCCTGGCTTGACAGTAAGCATGAACGTTTCCCTTTTGCGAATAATCTTCCTTAGCTGAGAAATGCTACTGATCTCCTTATATAAATGCTCATGCTAAATTTCTGGCAATAAGTTTGACCTAATGGATTCTAACACTGATAATTCTGACAATGGCTCAGATAACTTATCATTTAATGGGATGATACTTTCGTAAAAGTCATCGAAGGACTCCCCTTCCTTTTGTTTACGACGATAAAGTTCTGCTTTAATGCTAATCTGGACGTTTTCCTTAAATTGATGCGGCAAGGCTTTGCATAAGGCCTGCCATTCAACTTGGGGTACACTTTGGTGGTAACGCCAATACCAATCGCTAGCAACACCTTCAAATAAAGTGTTGACATGGCTAGTTAGAAGCAAAAATTACTTTCTAATGTCTGTTTGGTAAGAGCTTCGACCCTAGTAAGAAAATAGATAAGAATGAGTTTTATCAGGGATAGAGTGTAGTTTATTCACCCACAATTCTAGATCCAACCTGAAAAGGAAACAGGAAATATAAAAATGGTAACCTGTGTCACACTCCAATTAAAACTCAACCTGGTGGCATCCTTATAAGTCCCATATGTACACATTCGGTGTTGGAAAATATAAGAAGGGAATGCCATGAGAGAGTCGAGAGAGAACCAACAATAGAAGCGGACGTGATTGCAACGAGCGGCAAAAACATTAACATCGATTACAACTTATTTGATTAATTAATTAAAGTATACCTAACACTATAACGTTTCGATTCTTTCACATAGTTAGTCGCGCTACCCAATCGCTTAATTCCTGACAAAACTGAAAGCTTACACACAGGCATCGCGAATCATATTTCTTGGTGTGTATCTGACATTCTCAGAAGTGGGATAAGATAGTGCGCAATAAGTGAAAACGTGCGAAAAATTATCGTATAAAAAAAGCAAAGAAACGAAGCAACGAACATGCCTCCGAAGAAAGATTACGTTAGCATGAAAGACCTGCAATATAAATGCAGAGAAGCAGGACTCTCAACGTCAGGAAATCGTGAAGACTTATTGAAGAGACTAAATGCCCATAACAGTGACGACGAGTACGCGAGTGCAGGAAACCAATCAATGCAGAAAAAAATTGCCGAATTAGAGAAACCATTGCGCGAACTTCAAGAGAGATATTTTCATCCGAGCAGTCTCCTCTCCAATCGAAAACGGTCAAAACGCAAACGAAATAATAGAGTGTAGTGTATGCCTAACACGTCTCAACAAGTCCTTTCGCGATTGATTGCGTCACAAGCTAAGGTTGCTACGTCACAGCAACACGATAATGCGGCTACGTCTCGGCAACACGCTAATGTTATCACGTCACAGCAACACGATAATATTGCTACGTCTCAGCAACAGTATAATATCGTTACGTCACAGCAACACGATAATGTTGCTACGTCTCGGCAGCACGTCAATGTTATCACGTCACGTGATAATGTCGCTGTCTTTCCGCAACATTCTGTAGTGGCGACTGAAGAGCCGCTAAATAAATTTTAGATAAACAATAAAAGATATAAACATTTTCTGCCTAGAAGTATGTACTAAATTATGTGATACTCTGAGCCTGGCTTTACGCGACGGGAATAACGTCGATGCATTTCAGTAAAAGCTTTACGTAGTTTAAGCTGAGCTTTAATGCACATGCATTTTTAATTAGCTAGCTGCATTTCTGCCAGAACAGAGATTTGGACACAAATACCAGATAGCTCATGGATGCGCCAGGGAAGATCTGGAAAGCTTTAGTCTGATTAGGAAATTTTATGCTGTAGCAGAGAAAAGTGCTAAGCGATTCCATCCGTTTCCGTGCTAAATTCTATTCCTTTTGAGATCCGGTAGAGTGCAAATCGTTGCAGTTGCCGATAAGATATATAATAATCACATAGTGCCAGTGTCCACGCGGATTGTAAAAATCTGGTGGCGGAAAAAAATTATTCGGCGAAAGCTTAACCAAACTCGAGTGAGTAAAGCCGTTTTCATTTGCATACAGATGCATAACCTTTTGTTGCCCAGGTCACGGAAAGAGTGTCCACGGAGGCAATCAGGCCAGTGCCATAGGGCGGTCTGGAAAACCCTTATATTTCATCGGGGCTCAACCAGCGAATCTACCCCAGCAAGCAGAGTTTGCGTCCTGTCCCGAGGAGCACCCCGGGAGGGGGGATGATGGACTACTAAGGGAGCAGCAGCAGAAGCAGTAGGAGAATGATCGGCAAATAACCTCAAGTGCAGTTTAATTGGCCAACAGCGCGCATGCGCAATAGCCTACAGTGGCCAGCTTTGGCGTTTTATGGAACATTTAATGGAAATTAGCAGTGCCAAAAGTGACCCAATAATTTTGACCCCAGTTGACCCCAGCACCCATGTGGGATTAACCTAAAGAGATTCAGAGAAGTGAACCTAACCCCAAGGGGTAGTGTAGATCCGACCATCCGATGTCCGACTATAAATTTTCTTGTGCATTAAATCAAAACCATTAAATGGGTTTTAACCCAGTTCTGCCGAATTAAAATTTCTTGTCATTTTCCCCACAAATTGGTCATAACCTGTATCGAATAACCTAACTTTTACGACACTCATATGAAATGAATTTGATTCTGGTAATAGAAGCCATGAATAGTTGATGAAAAGCTCCTGAAAAATTAGAATACATTTATTTTTATAATTTAAGTAAAGTTAGTAAAAATCTAAGAAAATTTCTCTTGTTGCGAAGTGAAACGAATTGTGTAGAAAAATGCCTTTTTGACTCTTTTGTTTAAACTAATGCCTTAAAACCCAAAGTGGCCTGCCAAAGCCATACGATTTTCAGCACACCTTCGAGGGAAATCGATCTTTCGCCGATGGATAAGATGCGTGAGTTTATATAACCTTGTTTTTAAGTGCTAACCCAAAACTTAAGAGAAATTTATTAAATGGCAATGATATAAAAGAAGTTAAGAAACGAATTAGATGCCGCAACAACCGAAATTTGCTATCGCTGTAATAAATTAAATATTTTTTTAAAATTTGTCGTGAATAAAAATGAAGTTTAATTGAATTTAATTAAAAGAAATTTCACAATGGAGTTAAACGAGAAGTTGTCTACCAATGACTTAAAGTAGATAATCGAAACTATTTCTTATTAATTTAATTCTTATCACAATTAACATTTATATCTAAATCCCCACATTTTTACTACATATTATTAAATCAGGCGATACATAAATATTCTTATAACTATCTAAGCTTATAATAAAACAAGAGAGAACGCTATAGTCGAGTTCCCCGACTATCTGATACCCGTTACTCAGCTAGTGGAAGGGAGAAGGAGAGTCTTAACCACAATTTTTGGCGGTTTGTAGGCGTTTTAGTGGGCGTGGCAAAAAGTTTTTTGGTAAATCGATAGAAATTTACAAGACCAATATAAAAATGAAAAAATATCAAAACATTTTTCAAAAGTGTGGGCGTAGCAGCTTTGGGCGGTTTGAGGCCGTTAGAGTGGGCGTGGCAAAAAGTTTTTTGGCAAATCGATAGAAAATTACAAGACTAATACAAAAATGAAAAAATTTCAAAACATTTTTCAAAAGTGTGGACGTGGCAGTTTTGGGCGGTTTGTGGGCGTTAGAGTGGGCGTGGCAACATGAATTGACAAACTTGCGCTGCTTCTATCTCTCTGGAGTCTGTATGCTTAATCTCAACTTTCTAGCTTTTGTAGTTCCTGAGATCTCGACGTTCATACGGACGGACAGACGGACAGACGGACGGACAGACGGACATGGCCAGATCGACTCGGCTATTGATCCTGATCAAAAATATATATACTTTATATGGTCGGAAACACTTCCTTCTGCCTGTTACATACTTTTCAACGAATCTAGTATACCCTTTTACTCTACGAGTAACGGGTATAACTACCTATATACGATGTTAGTCTTAATTAATTTATGTTTATTAAATTTAATGTTTAACGAAATCATGAGCAACTAAACATTTCCTTTACCGACTCTACTGATGACTCCACGGTCGTAAGGTTTCAAGGGATCATCGGAGCCATGCTCCTGCGGAAGATGATCATAGGTTGGGTGGGCCTCAAGCGAGCACAACAACATCCGTGTCCTCGCAAATGATAGTTTTCTCTCTGTCTTTTCCTCTATCTTTCGTCCTTTCTTCTAACTTTCATTTTCTAGAATTTATTTATTTATTTTTCTTCCGGTTTAGTTCTAGCTCCTATTTTTTGTCGCAAGCACGTGTTCGAAATCTGGGTGAGCAAGACCACCACCCCCAAAGCCAAAGAGCTAGAGCCGGAATCTAAAGCGTGCCCCGCAGCTCACATCCTCGAAAGCCCGCCTAACGCGAGGAGTTATAATTCCTTCTTGTATTGAGAACAGTGGCGCACTACGTTACACACTACAAATAGATCTTTCCGCAACACGTTCATTTCTCAATGACACCGCAAAACCACGTTAATTCGCAAACGTATACTTATTCGTCACAGCCAAAATAACTCTCCGATTCCCCACGCTCATTTGGGACACTGTAACGCAACAGCGGCACCGTTCGGCACATATTTACAGCCACACTATGATTTAAATCAATACAATACACATTCGTAACATCGTCAAAATATAACGAAAATCCATATACCCCGATTCCGCCAAACTTCTTATACAACCGCGGCCCAACGGTATCTGAAAACATTAATAGTTCGTACGGAAATATAAGTGAAATGGTATCTCTTCTCCCGGAATTCAACCCATCATCCATCAAGTCCTTAGATTCGCAACACTTCATTAGACGCGTTGACTCCCTTCAAACCGCATATCGTTGGGATGATCGATATCTAATATTTGCAGTTTAACAAAAGATGCTTGGTTCTGCTTGGTATTGGGTAGACTCAACTGAAGAAGTCTTCCAAACATGAGCAGAGTTTAAGTCAAAGTTCCTCAACGATTTTCCATGTCTCAGTAATTCCGAAGACGTTCACCTTAAAATGTCAAAAATTCGTCGAGATCTCAGAGAATCACCGCAAGACTATTTCTATAAAATGCTAGCTATTGATAAAAAGGGTGAGTTAACCGATTCAGCAATATTAACACACATCATCAACGGGATTAATGATTACGATTTTAAAAGGAAGATATCTAATAATTATATATCTTGTAACGACCTGTTAAGAGATATTCTTGCCTATTCAGCGCATAACGAAATAAAGCATAATCACTTTAATATGTCTAGCAAACGTGATCCCAACGCTCAAAAACAAAATATACAAGCGTTTCCAAAAAATGTTAGTATGCCACGCCATTAGTTGGGCGTACCGAAAGGTGCTGGTGAGCATCGTTTGGCAGTAGTAGTGTATAAGCATTGTTTTTTATACTTCACAGAATATGAGACCTTTTTCTTTATAATGACAATTTAAGTGTGGTATGCCAAAAAACAGTTTCTATAGTTATTGCAGCACATATGGGTTTTTTATTTAAGGCATTTGGTGTTGCATTTTTGAACTGTCTGCAACGTCCCCTTTCTCCAAAAACCACCCAATGTTCATAATGTTTTCATAACTGTAGGATTGATCCGAAATTTGTACTTATTTGTTTGAAGAAACACTGTTTGAATATACTACAGAGCTTTCTCTTTCTGGTTGGTCGACCTCTCTTTTTTTTTTGCAAATGGAGTTTATGAGTTTTGAAATTTTATAAAGGGAATATGTTTTTGCTTTGGGTTTAAAAAATTCTGATGTACCACTTTATTGATCGGTGGCAAATTTTGTAGAGCTCCATTAGCATATCTGCCAAATCTACTTCACCCACGTATAAAGCAGCAATAATTGGCCTTGAAATATCAATGTAAGCTTTTTCTTTTTGGCTCCAACGTTTGCATATTCCAACAGGCTGATAACCTGCATATATTAGTTAAACAGGCGTATTATCAAACCGTTTTGCACACATCTTGTGGTTAATTCATGGTTAATTTCGCATTTCATATCAAAAGAACCAGTCCCGCGCTGTTTTAATTCCGCATCTGAGAGCAGTTGGCCATTTCTTATTAACGGTACCTGTTGCAAAGATTCCTATTTTCTTTAACGAAATCAGAAGGCTTACTGACGCAAGGATCAATTTTATCAAAGCAATTGTCAACAACATCGCAACAGTCAGGCTCACATCCTTCAATCGCTGTATTTTCCAGAAGGGCAACCTCGATACTTTCTCCCTTTCAATAATTCCATCTAAACTCTTCTCCAGTACCATAGAAACAGAATTATTAACATTTCTTCTTTTGCTTAAGCATATCGCTGTCATTCAAGATTACTCAATCGAGGAAGAAAAGAAGTGTTTATCCCCAACACTGAATTTGTAAATAGGGGGAGAGTATCAAGATCACGTTATCAAAAAATTCTAACACTGAATCGGCAATATCCTGGTGCTACGATTTCATTTCCGGTGGTAAGGTACCCCCAGGTGTCGTAATTGAATACTTGTATCATGTCTTCAAAGAGATTAAAGAGAATCTCAATAAAAACTGGGTATCTTACAATGTTACTAGGATTACGTCGTCCTTTCATGGGCCTCTTCAGTTTGGTTTCCACTTCATAACCATAAACCCACGATTCGACACCACGACGCCACAGTCAACATTTGGAATGCATCCGCCCACTTAATTTTGTTTTTTACACAAAATTGGATACAGGTTCTTTGACCCATTTTTTTGAATAGGTAATAATCAAAGACGATCCAAAACACGTGCATGCAAATCAGCTGTCAACAATTAAATGTACATTCAAAATGGCCCAGCTTGTCGGCATAAGTGACAGACATGAATACCAACATAACGCCACAAAAAATCAAAATCGCGAAAATTCAAAATTCGCGATACTTTGCGAAATTCGGGAAATAATATGTATTTATTCTAAATCTACTATTAATTAGTTTGCAGGGCGCCAAGCGTGGGCGTGGTCGCATTTTTTCACAAATTATCAATGCTATAACAATAAAATGTGTGAAGTTTAAACCATGTAACTCAATTTTTCGACTTTATGCCCAAAAATCTATTTCTGGACCATAGTGCAGTGGTTGTACGTACTAAATAGGTATTAAATGTTTCGATACTTCTACATTGCAGCCCTAATTACAATGTAACCCTAGACAAGAGCAAGTTATCGATAGGAAGGTAGCGAGTGTAGAGTCGAGAGTCAAGTGGAAAAGTTGTCAAAAGCGGATGTTACTAAATCTAAATTTCGTCGTCATAAGTCTATATAATTAAATGTTAAGCTATATTATTTGTTTAATTAAACCATATAAGCGGAGAACTTACCCTCCGAGTGTAGAGTCGAGAGTCAAGTGGAAAAGTTGTCAAAAGCGGTTGTTACTAAATCTAAATTTCGTCGTCATAAGTCTATATAATTAAATGTTAAGCTATATTATTTGTTTAATTAAACCATATAAGCGGAGAACTTACCCTCATCCTTGCAGTACTTCGATTAAATGCTGGTGACTACAAACATAATTTTGTTCTTGTTAAAGATTTTCTATAAAAAACACATTTGGATTTAGAATTGACCCTTGACCAGATCTGCTGCGTCGTTGTCGTTCTTTTGCCTAAATTGGCAGTATGATTTAAGCGCAGAATTAATGAAAAGAAATAACCGAAAAAGTATTGTCGAGACCAAAAAACGTTAAGAAAACGTATTACCCGTCAAGATTATTGGGAAATAATGACCCGGGAGAAGTTCTCTATTGGTTTTGGGCTCCAACAATTTTTCTTGAAGTTAAAGTTATGCTAACGAATCGGCCGGATGCGGAAATATAGACCTTGAGGTCGCGTTTCCACTCTTCAATAATGCAATAATGCTCGCTCATGATTCCATCCTGACATTGCAACAAATGCCGCATGCATATACATTGCGCACAAGAACAATTCAGAGAACGGGCTGGTTACAAGCCCAGAAAGGCAAGGAGACAACAGAGG
>NW_025319023.1:0-98797 GCF_016746245.2 Drosophila santomea
GGAAGTAGTAAGTTGCGTGGTTTTATATTTTTATAAATTTGTTTTATAATTTGTTTATAATTTTTCAGGGATTTTGTCTGTGTGCCGTTGCTGCCAGGAAAAAGTCGAATTCAAGGGTCGCGAGATTGACCCTTTGCCGGGTCAGTAGCGGCGCGCCAAGGTTCAGAAGGACGAGGGGCACCCCAGCATGGGACGGCATCCAAACATTATAGGTTTTAATGTTTTAGGTGCCTAAAACTTCGTTTTTCGTTGCGCCTAGTAGGGGAGTAGTAAGTTGCGTATTTTATGCTTTATTAATTTTTATTCTTTTTCAGGGATATTGTCAGTATATCGTTGCTACCAGAAAAAGTCGAAATTCAAGGGTCCCGATTTTGACCTTTTGCCGGGTCGCAGCGCCGCCCCAAGGGTCAATAAAATCGAGGGGGCTCCCTGAAATAGGGACGGCATCAAACATTGTGAATTTTTATATATATTATTATATACTCTGTTTTATGTTTTGATTAAATTATTTCAATCTTTAACGAAGAATTTTGTCGATATTGCATTTCTGTAGGAAAAAAGTCATTTTAGAGGTTACGATTCGACCTTTTGCCGGTCGGCAGCACCACGCCTAGGGTCTGTAAAAACGTGGGGGAATCCCAATAAGGAAACTGCATCAAAACATTGTATGTTTTGTGTTCTAAGTGCCAAGAAGTTAGTTTGTCCATTGCGCCTAGTCGGGTCGTCTTTTGTCGTCAAGTATGGCTTTCGTAGAGATTGCAGCTGCTGTTTTAGGACATTTCAAAGGATTTGCAGCAAAGAATTCAGATAAGTGACGTTTGCATATTTGACGTTTCTGGTGAAAGTACGGAGACAGAATATTTATTTCTGCCCCGCATCCACGCATTTATTTGCCTGTGATTAAACAGAGTGCAATATTTAGGTACAATTATTTTCATTTTTGAATTTGTACATTGGTGAGATGAGTGTGGGGGGTTGGACAGGTGTGGTAAGTATAAATGCGTTGGTATTTTCTTACTTTTAAGACATTGCGTGGATGGTAACATTAACATATGGCTTTGCTTTGTTTACATTTTAGAATTTCAGGAAATTTACATAGGTCAGTTTAATTGAGTTTAAAATTAATTTTTGTTTCTATTTCAGGTATTTTCGCCAGAAGGAGGAAGCACCGAGCCACAGGAGTCATTGCCGGTGGGGAATGGGGGTTATTTGTCCCAGTTCTTTGCAGCCGCAGGCTGCGCGCTAATTTCGAATCTGAGTGGGGCCGGCGTTTCTGGTAAGTATCATTCATGGTGGAAATTTTTGCCAGCTGTTGTGTTTTGCTTTTGAGTTTTCATTTTGGTTTCGCAGTTTCACCAGTCGTCATTGTTTAAGCTTCGTATGGAGATTCCGCGCTGCCGTCATTTTGATTTCCTTGGAGCCGCTGGCAACGTTTGGCGATGGGGTCTGCTTATTTTGGGCAGAGAAGTCGTCGCTTTCAAGTGGAGTTTGTTGTTGCAGCGGCGCCGCGTCTGCCAGATAGTTTGCAGGAGGCTGCCAACCCGCCGTGGTCTCATCGCCAGCCGTCAAAGGTCCAAAGCGCAGTGGATTCCCGGCCGCCGTCTTATTCCAAGGTCCAGGGAGTTGCTGCATTTCAGCTGGAGTTCTACATTGCGTAGTGGATTCCCGCGCCGCCGTCTTATTCCAGGGTCCAGGGAGTTGCTGCACTTCAGCTGGAGTTCATCAGGGTATCGGCGAGAGCGTCGTCATTGATTTGGAATCATAAGGGTCGTCGCTTTTGTAGGTCGTCTCGCCAGGGAAAAGGAAGCATCTTTTGGACGCCGGCAAGATGCTTTGCTTTGGGCCGTCGCTCGTAAAAGTCCATGGAATTGGATGCAGAAAATTGGATTAGATAAGTATATCTATGTGTTTAGTTTTGTTTTGTCTGATTTTAGTTTTTTTTTTTCTTTTTTTGCAGGTCAAATTGTCCAGGATTTTTCAAGTTTGTCCGGTGGGATTGGAAAGGAAACATTGCATGGAGTTATAAGAAGCATCGTTTGGGAGGTTCGTATATGTCAGTAGGTTTGTATATACATTTAGTTTTCTGTTGTTGTTAATTTATTTTGTTTTTTTTAGGGATATTGTCAGTATACCGTTGCTACCAGGAAAAGGTGGAATTTAAGGGTCACGATTTTGACCTTTTGCCGGGTCAGCAGCGCCGCACTTGGAATTCGTAAGGACGAGAAGGCATCCCAATATGGAAACGGCATCAAACATTTTAGGTTTTTAATGTTTTAGGTGCCGAAATCATTGTTTTTCATTTCGCCGAGTCGGGAATAGTAAGTTGCGTGGTTTTGTGTTTTATAAATTTGTTTTATAATTTGTTTTATAATTTTACAGGGATTTGACTGTATACCGTTGCTGCCAGGAGAAGTCGAATTCAAGGGTCGCAAGATTGACCTTTTGCCGGGTTAGCAGCGGCGCACCTAGAGTTCAGAAGGACGAGGGGCATCCCAACATGGAAATGGCATCAAAAATTATACATTTTTAATGTTTTAGGTGCCAAAAACATCGTTTTCCGTTGCGCCGAGTCGGAAAGTAGTAGATTGCGCAGTTTATGCATTTATTAATTTATTTTATTCTTTTTCAGGGATATTGTCAGTATACCGTTGCTACCAGGAAAAAGTTGAATTCAAGGGTCACGATTTTGACCTTTTGCCGGGTCAGCAGTGCCGCACTTAGAATTCTGAAGGACGGGGGGGCATCCCAGCATGGAAACGGCATCAAACATTATAGGTTTTTGTGTTTTAGGTGCCAAAATCGTCGTTTTCCATTTCGCCGAGTCGGGAAGTAGTAAGTTGCGTGGTTTTATATTTTTATAAATTTGTTTATAATTTGTTTTATAATTTTTCAGGGATTTTGTCTGTGTGCCGTTGCTGCCAGGAAAAAGTCGAATTCAAGGGTCGCGAGATTGACCCTTTGCCGGGTCAGTAGCGGCGCGCCAAGGGTTCAGAAGGACGAGGGGGCACCCCAGCATGGAGACGGCATCCAAACATTATAGGTTTTTAATGTTTTAGGTGCCTAAAACTTCGTTTTTCGTTGCGCCTAGTAGGGGAGTAGTAAGTTGCGTATTTTATGCTTTTATTAATTTATTATTCTTTTTCAGGGATATTGTCAGTATTATCGTTGCTACCAGAAAAAGTCGAAATTCAAGGGTCCCGATTTTGACCTTTTGCCGGGTCGGCAGCGCCGCCCCAAGGGTCAATAAAATCGAGGGGCTCCCTGAAATAGGGACGGCATCAAAACATTGTGAATTTTTATATATATTATTATACAGTACTCTGTTTTATGTTTTGATTAAATTATTTCAATCTTTAACGAAGATTTTGTCGATATTGCATTTCTGTAGGAAAAAAGTCAATTTTAGAGGTTACGATTTCGACCTTTGCCGGGTCGGCAGCACCACGCCTAGGGTCTGTAAAAACGTGGGGGAATCCCAATAAGGAAACTGCATCAAAACATTGTATGTTTTTGTGTTCTAAGTGCCAAGAAGTTAGTTTGTCCATTGCGCCTAGTCGGGTCGTCTTTTGTCGTCAAGTATGGCTTTCGTAGAGATTGCAGCTGCTGTATTAGGACATTTCAAAGGATTTGCAGCAAAGAATTCAGATAAGTGACGTTTGCATATTTGACGTTTCTGGTGAAAGTACGGAGACAGAATGATTTATTTCTGCCCCGCATCCACGCATTTATTTGCCTGTGATTACACAGAGTGCAATATTTAGGTACAATTATTTTTATTTTTGAATTTGTACATTGGTGAGATGAGTGTGGGGGGTTGGACAGGTGTGGTAAGTATAAATGCGTTGGTATTTTCTTACTTTTAAGACAATGCGTGGATGGTAACATTAACATATGGCTTTGCTTTGTTTACATTTTAGAATTTCAGGAAATTTACATAGGTCAGTTTAATTGAGTTTAAAATTAATTTTTGTTTCTATTTTCAGGTATTTTCGCCAGAAGGACGGAAGCACCGAGCCACAGGAGTCATTGCCGGTGGGGAATGGGGGTTATTTGTCCCAGTTCTTTGCAGCCGCAGGCTGCGCGCTAATTTCGAATTTGAGTGGGGCCGGCGTTTCTGGTAAGTATCATTCATGGTGGAAATTTTTGCCAGCTTTTGAGTTTTCATTTTGGTTTCAGCAGTTTTACCAGTCGTCATTGTTTAAGCTTCGTATGGAGATTCCGCGCTGCCGTCAATTTTGATTTCCTTGGAGCCGCTGGCAACGTTTGGCGATGGGGTCTGCTTATTTTGGGCAGAGAAGTCGTCGCTTTCAGTGGAGTTTGTTGTTGCCAGCGGCGCCGCGTCTGCCAGATAGTTTGCAGGAGGCTGCCAACCCGCCCGTGGGTCTCATCGCCAGCCGTCAAAGGTCCAAAGCGCAGTGGATTCCCGCGCCGCCGTCTTATTCCAAGGTCCAGGGAGTTGCTGCATTTCAGCTGGAGTTCTACATTGCGTAGTGGATTCCCGCGCCGCCGTCTTATTCCAGGGTCCAGGGAGTTGCTGCACTTCAGCTGGAGTTCATCAGGGTATCGGCGAGAGCGTCGTCATTGATTTGGAATCATAAGGGTCGTCGCTTTTGTAGGTCGTCTCGCCAGGGAAAAGGAAGCATCTTTTGGACGCCGGGCCAAGATGCTTTGCTTTGGGCCGTCGCTCGTAAAAGTCCATGGAATTGGATGCAGAAAATTGGATTAGATAAGTATATCTATGTGTTTAGTTTTGTTTTGTCTGATTTTAGTTTTTTTTTTTCTTTTCTTTTGCAGGTCCAAATTGTCCAGGATTTTTCAAGTTTGTCCGGTGGGATTGGAAAGGAAACATTGCCATGGAGTTATAAGAAGCATCGTTTGGGAGGTTCGTATATGTCAGTAGGTTTGTATATACATTTAGTTTTCTGTTGTTGTTAATTTATTTTGTTCTTTTTTAGGGATATTGTCAGTATACCGTTGCTACCAGGAAAAGGTGGAATTTAAGGGTCACGATTTTGGCCTTTTGCCGGGTCAGCAGCGCCGCACTTGGAATTCGTAAGGACGAGAAGGCATCCCAATATGGAATCGGCATCAAAACATTTTAGGTTTTTAATGTTTTAGGTGCCGAAATCATTGTTTTTCATTTCGCCGAGTCGGGAAATAGTAAGTTGCGTGGTTTTGTGTTTTTATAAATTTGTTTTATAATTTGTTTTATAATTTTACAGGGATTTTGACTGAATACCGTTGCTGCCAGGGAGAAGTCGAATTCAAGGGTCGCAAGATTGACCTTTTGCCGGGTTAGCAGCGGCGCACCTAGAGTTCAGAGGGACGAGGGGGCATCCCAACATGGAAATGGCATCAAAACATTATACATTTTTAATGTTTTAGGTGCCAAAAAACATCGTTTTCCGTTGCGCCGAGTCGGGAAGTAGTAGTTTGCGCAGTTTATGCATTTATTAATTTATTTTATTCTTTTTCAGGGATATTGTCAGTATACCGTTGCTACCAGGAAAAAGTTGAATTCAAGGGTCACGATTTTGACCTTTTGCCGGGTCAGCAGTGCCGCACTTAGAATTCTGAAGGACGGGGGGGCATCCCAGCATGGAAACGGCATCAAAACATTATAGGTTTTTTGTGTTTTAGGTGCCAAAATCGTCGTTTTCCATTTCGCCGAGTCGGGAAGTAGTAAGTTGCGTGATTTTATATTTTTATAAATTTGTTTTATAATTTGTTTTATAATTTTTCAGGGATTTTGTCTGTGTGCCGTTGCTGCCAGGAAAAAGTCGAATTCAAGGGTCGCGAGATTGACCCTTTGCCGGGTCAGTAGCGGCGCGCCAAGGGTTCAGAAGGACGAGGGGGCACCCCAGCATGGAGACGGCATCCAAACATTATAGGTTTTTAATGTTTTAGGTGCCTAAAACTTCGTTTTTCGTTGCGCCTAGTAGGGGAGTAGTAAGTTGCGTATTTTTATGCTTTTATTAATTTGTTATTCTTTTTCAGGGATATTGTCAGTATTATCGTTGCTACCAGAAAAAGTCGAAATTCAAGGGTCCCGATTTTGACCTTTTGCCGGGTCGGCAGCGCCGCCCCAAGGGTCAATAAAATCGAGGGGGCTCCCTGAAATAGGGACGGCATCAAAACATTGTGAATTTTTATATATATTATTATATAGTAATCTGTTTTATGTTTTGATTAAATTATTTCAATCTTCAACGAAGATTTTGTCGATATTGCATTTCTGTAGGAAAAAAGTCAATTTTAGAGGTTACGATTTCGACCTTTTGCCGGGTCGGCAGCACCACGCCTAGGGTCTGTAAAAACGTGGGGGAATCCCAATAAGGAAACTGCATCAAAACATTGTATGTTTTTGTGTTCTAAGTGCCAAGAAGTTAGTTTGTCCATTGCGCCTAGTCGGGTCGTCTTTTGTCGTCAAGTATGGCTTTCGTAGAGATTGCAGCTGCTGTTTTAGGACATTTCAAAGGATTTGGATAAGTGACGTTTGCATATTTGACGTTTCTGGTGAAAGTACGGAGACAGAATGATTTATTTCTGCCCCGCATCCACGCATTTATTTGCCTGTGATTACACAGAGTGCAATATTTAGGTACAATTATTTTCATTTTTGAATTTGTACATTGGTGAGATGAGTGTGGGGGGTTGGACAGGTGTGGTAAGTATAAATGCGTTGGTATTTTCTTACTTTTAAGACATTGCGTGGATGGTAACATTAACATATGGCTTTGCTTTGTTTACATTTTAGAATTTCAGGAAATTTACATAGGTCAGTTTAATTGGGTTTAAAATTAATTTTTGTTTCTATTTTCAGGTATTTTCGCCAGAAGGACGGAAGCACCGAGCCACAGGAGTCATTGCCGGTGGGGAATGGGGGTTATTTGTCCCAGTTCTTTGCAGCCGCAGGCTGCGCGGTAATTTCGAATTTGAGTGGGGCCGGCGTTTCTGGTAAGTATCATTCATGGTGGAAATTTTTGCCAGCTGTTGTTGTTTTGCTTTTGAGTTTTCATTTTGGTTTCAGCGGTTTCACCAGTCGTCATTGTTTAAGCTTCGTATGGAGATCCCGCGCTGCCGTCAATTTTGATTTCCTTGGAGCCGCTGGCAACGTTTGGCGATGGGGTCTGCTTATTTTGGGCAGAGAAGTCGTCGCTTTCAGTGGAGTTTGTTGTTGCCAGCGGCGCCGCGTCTGCCAGATAGTTTGCAGGAGGCTGCCAACCCGCCCGTGGGTCTCATCGCCAGCCGTCAAAGGTCCAAAGCGCAGTGGATTCCCGCGCCGCCGTCTTATTCCAAGGTCCAGGGAGTTGCTGCATTTCAGCTGGAGTTCTACATTGCGTAGTGGATTCCCGCGCCGCCGTCTTATTCCAGGGTCCAGGGAGTTGCTGCACTTCAGCTGGAGTTCATCAGGGTATCGGCGAGAGCGTCGTCATTGATTTGGAATCATAAGGGTCGTCGCTTTTGTAGGTCGTCTCGCCAGGGAAAAGGAAGCATCTTTTGGACGCCGGGCCAAGATGCTTTGCTTTGGGCCGTCGCTCGTAAAAGTCCATGGAATTGGATGCAGAAAATTGGATTAGATAAGTATATCTATGTGTTTAGTTTGGTTTTGTCTGATTTTAGTTTTTTTTTTTCTTTTCTTTTGCAGGTCCAAATTGTCCAGGATTTTTCAAGATTGTCCGGTGGGATTGGAAAGGAAACATTGCCATGGAGTTATAAGAAGCATCGTTTGGGAGGTTCGTATATGTCAGTAGGTTTGTATATACATTTAGTTTTCTGTTGTTGTTAATTTATTTTGTTCTTTTTTAGGGATATTGTCAGTATACCGTTGCTACCAGGAAAAGGTGGAATTTAAGGGTCACGATTTTGGCCTTTTGCCGGGTCAGCAGCGCCGCACTTGGAATTCGTAAGGACGAGAAGGCATCCCAATATGGAATCGGCATCAAAACATTTTAGGTTTTTAATGTTTTAGGTGCCGAAATCATTGTTTTTCATTTCGCCGAGTCGGGAAATAGTAAGTTGCGTGGTTTTGTGTTTTTATAAATTTGTTTTATAATTTGTTTTATAATTTTACAGGGATTTTGACTGAATACCGTTGCTGCCAGGGAGAAGTCGAATTCAAGGGTCGCAAGATTGACCTTTTGCCGGGTTAGCAGCGGCGCACCTAGAGTTCAGAGGGACGAGGGGGCATCCCAACATGGAAATGGCATCAAAACATTATACATTTTTAATGTTTTAGGTGCCAAAAACATCGTTTTCCGTTGCGCCGAGTCGGGAAGTAGTAGTTTGCGCAGTTTATGCATTTATTAATTTATTTTATTCTTTTTCAGGGATATTGTCAGTATACCGTTGCTACCAGGAAAAAGTTGAATTCAAGGGTCACGATTTTGACCTTTTGCCGGGTCAGCAGTGCCGCACTTAGAATTCTGAAGGACGGGGGGGCATCCCAGCATGGAAACGGCATCAAAACATTATAGGTTTTTTGTGTTTTAGGTGCCAAAATCGTCGTTTTCCA
Organism: Drosophila santomea; assembly: GCF_016746245.2. NCBI lineage: Eukaryota > Metazoa > Arthropoda > Insecta > Diptera > Drosophilidae > Drosophila > Drosophila santomea. The sequence continues at coordinate 8,516 of NW_025319023.1, forward strand.
TTTCGCCGAGTCGGGAAGTAGTAAGTTGCGTGGTTTTATATTTTTATAAATTTGTTTTATAATTTGTTTTATAATTTTTCAGGGATTTTGTCTGTGTGCCGTTGCTGCCAGGAAAAAGTCGAATTCAAGGGTCGCGAGATTGACCCTTTGCCGGGTCAGTAGCGGCGCGCCAAGGGTTCAGAAGGACGAGGGGGCACCCCAGCATGGAGACGGCATCCAAACATTATAGGTTTTTAATGTTTTAGGTGCCTAAAACTTCGTTTTTCGTTGCGCCTAGTAGGGGAGTAGTAAGTTGCGTATTTTTATGCTTTTATTAATTTGTTATTCTTTTTCAGGGATATTGTCAGTATTATCGTTGCTACCAGAAAAAGTCGAAATTCAAGGGTCCCGATTTTGACCTTTTGCCGGGTCGGCAGCGCCGCCCCAAGGGTCAATAAAATCGAGGGGGCTCCCTGAAATAGGGACGGCATCAAAACATTGTGAATTTTTATATATATTATTATATAGTACTCTGTTTTATGTTTTGATTAAATTATTTCAATCTTTAACGAAGATTTGGTCGATATTGCATTTCTGTCGGAAAAAAGTCAATTTTAGAGGTTACGATTTCGACCTTTTGCCGGGTCGGCAGCACCACGCCTAGGGTCTGTAAAAACGTGGGGGAATCCCAATAAGGAAACTGCATCAAAACATTGTATGTTTTTGTGTTCTAAGTGCCAAGAAGTTAGTTTGTCCATTGCGCCTAGTCGGATCGTCTTTTGTCGTCAAGTATGGCTTTCGTAGAGATTGCAGCTGCTGTTTTAGGACATTTCAAAGGATTTGCAGCAAAGAATTCAGATAAGTGACGTTTGCATATTTGACGTTTCTGGTGAAAGTACGGAGACAGAATGATTTATTTCTGCCCCGCATCCACGCATTTATTTGCCTGTGATTACACAGAGTGCAATATTAAGGTACAATTATTTTCATTTTTGAATTTGTACATTGGTGAGATGAGTGTGGGGGGTTGGACAGGTGTGGTAAGTATAAATGCGTTGGTATTTTCTTACTTTTAAGACATTGCGTGGATGGTAACATTAACATATGGCTTTGCTTTGTTTACATTTTAGAATTTCAGGAAATTTACATAGGTCAGTTTAATTGAGTTTAAAATTAATTTTTGTTTCTATTTTCAGGTATTTTCGCCAGAAGGACGGAAGCACCGAGCCACAGGAGTCATTGCCGGTGGGGAATGGGGGTTATTTGTCCCAGTTCTTTGCAGCCGCAGGCTGCGCGCTAATTTCGAATTTGAGTGGGGCCGGCGTTTCTGGTAAGTATCATTCATGGTGGAAATTTTTGCCAGCTGTTGTTGTTTTGCTTTTGAGTTTTCATTTTGGTTTCAGCAGTTTCACCAGTCGTCATTGTTTAAGCTTCGTATGGAGATTCCGCGCTGCCGTCAATTTTGATTTCCTTGGAGCCGCTGGCAACGTTTGGCGATGGGGTCTGCTTATTTTGGGCAGAGAAGTCGTCGCTTTCAGTGGAGTTTGTTGTTGCCAGCGGCGCCGCGTCTGCCAGATAGTTTGCAGGAGGCTGCCAACCCGCCCGTGGGTCTCATCGCCAGCCGTCAAAGGTCCAAAGCGCAGTGGATTCCCGCGCCGCCGTCTTATTCCAAGGTCCAGGGAGTTGCTGCATTTCAGCTGGAGTTCTACATTGCGTAGTGGATTCCCGCGCCGCCGTCCTATTCCAGGGTCCAGGGAGTTGCTGCACTTCAGCTGGAGTTCATCAGGGTATCGGCGAGAGCGTCGTCATTGATTTGGAATCATAAGGGTCGTCGCTTTTGTAGGTCGTCTCGCCAGGGAAAAGGAAGCATCTTTTGGACGCCGGGCCAAGATGCTTTGCTTTGGGCCGTCGCTCGTAAAAGTCCATGGAATTGGATGCAGAAAATTGGATTAGATAAGTATATCTATGTGTTTAGTTTGGTTTTGTCTGATTTTAGTTTTTTTTTTTCTTTTCTTTTGCAGGTCCAAATTGTCCAGGATTTTTCAAGTTTGTCCGGTGGGATTGGAAAGGAAACATTGCCATGGAGTTATAAGAAGCATCGTTTGGGAGGTTCGTATATGTCAGTAGGTTTTTATATACATTTAGTTTTCTGTTGTTGTTAATTTATTTTGTTCTTTTTTAGGGATATTGTCAGTATACCGTTGCTACCAGGAAAAGGTGGAATTTAAGGGTCACGATTTTGGCCTTTTGCCGGGTCAGCAGCGCCGCACTTGGAATTCGTAAGGACGAGAAGGCATCCCAATATGGAATCGGCATCAAAACATTTTAGGTTTTTAATGTTTTAGGTGCCGAAATCATTGTTTTTCATTTCGCCGAGTCGGGAAATAGTAAGTTGCGTGGTTTTGTGTTTTTATAAATTTGTTTTATAATTTGTTTTATAATTTTACAGGGATTTTGACTGTATACCGTTGCTGCCAGGGAGAAGTCGAATTCAAGGGTCGCAAGATTGACCTTTTGCCGGGTTAGCAGCGGCGCACCTAGAGTTCAGAAGGACGAGGGGGCATCCCAACATGGAAATGGCATCAAAACATTATACATTTTTAATGTTTTAGGTGCCAAAAACATCGTTTTCCGTTGCGCCGAGTCGGGAAGTAGTAGTTTGCGCAGTTTATGCATTTATTAATTTATTTTATTCTTTTTCAGGGATATTGTCAGTATACCGTTGCTACCAGGAAAAAGTTGAATTCAAGGGTCACGATTTTGACCTTTTGCCGGGTCAGCAGTGCCGCACTTAGAATTCTGAAGGACGGGGGGGCATCCCAGCATGGAAACGGCATCAAAACATTATAGGTTTTTTGTGTTTTAGGTGCCAAAATCGTCGTTTTCCATTTCGCCGAGTCGGGAAGTAGTAAGTTGCGTGGTTTTATATTTTTATAAATTTGTTTTATAATTTTTCAGGGATTTTGTCTGTGTGCCGTTGCTGCCAGGAAAAAGTCGAATTCAAGGGTCGCGAGATTGACCCTTTGCCGGGTCAGTAGCGGCGCGCCAAGGGTTCAGAAGGACGAGGGGGCACCCCAGCATGGAGACGGCATCCAAACATTATAGGTTTTTAATGTTTTAGGTGCCTAAAACTTCGTTTTTCGTTGCGCCTAGTAGGGGAGTAGTAAGTTGCGTATTTTTATGCTTTTATTAATTTGTTATTCTTTTTCAGGGATATTGTCAGTATTATCGTTGCTACCAGAAAAAGTCGAAATTCAAGGGTCCCGATTTTGACCTTTTGCCGGGTCGGCAGCGCCGCCCCAAGGGTCAATAAAATCGAGGGGGCTCCCTGAAATAGGGACGGCATCAAAACATTGTGAATTTTTATATATATTATTATATAGTACTCTGTTTTATGTTTTGATTAAATTATTTCAATCTTTAACGAAGATTTGGTCGATATTGCATTTCTGTAGGAAAAAAGTCAATTTTAGAGGTTACGATTTCGACCTTTTGCCGGGTCGGCAGCACCACGCCTAGGGTCTGTAAAAACGTGGGGGAATCCCAATAAGGAAACTGCATCAAAACATTGTATGTTTTTGTGTTCTAAGTGCCAAGAAGTTAGTTTGTCCATTGGGCCTAGTCGGGTCGTCTTTTGTCGTCAAGTATGGCTTTCGTAGAGATTGCAGCTGCTGTTTTAGGACATTTCAAAGGATTTGCAGCAAAGAATTCAGATAAGTGACGTTTGCATATTTGACGTTTCTGGTGAAAGTACGGAGACAGAATGATTTATTTCTGCCCCGCATCCACGCATTTATTTGCCTGTGATTACACAGAGTGCAATATTTAGGTACAATTATTTTCATTTTTGAATTTGTACATTGGTGAGATGAGTGTGGGGGGTTGGACAGGTGTGGTAAGTATAAATGCGTTGGTATTTTCTTACTTTTAAGACATTGCGTGGATGGTAACATTAACATATGGCTTTGCTTTGTTTACATTTTAGAATTTCAGGAAATTTACATAGGTCAGTTTAATTGAGTTTAAAATTAATTTTTGTTTCTATTTTCAGGTATTTTCGCCAGAAGGACGGAAGCACCGAGCCACAGGAGTCATTGCCGGTGGGGAATGGGGGTTATTTGTCCCAGTTCTTTGCAGCCGCAGGCTGCGCGCTAATTTCGAATTTGAGTGGGGCCGGCGTTTCTGGTAAGTATCATTCATGGTGGAAATTTTTGCCAGCTGTTGTTGTTTTGCTTTTGAGTTTTCATTTTGGTTTCAGCAGTTTCACCAGTCGTCATTGTTTAAGCTTCGTATGGAGATTCCGCGCTGCCGTCAATTTTGATTTCCTTGGAGCCGCTGGCAACGTTTGGCGATGGGGTCTGCTTATTTTGGGCAGAGAAGTCGTCGCTTTCAGTGGAGTTTGTTGTTGCCAGCGGCGCCGCGTCTGCCAGATAGTTTGCAGGAGGCTGCCAACCCGCCCGTGGGTCTCATCGCCAGCCGTCAAAGGTCCAAAGCGCAGTGGATTCCCGCGCCGCCGTCTTATTCCAAGGTCCAGGGAGTTGCTGCATTTCAGCTGGAGTTCTACATTGCGTAGTGGATTCCCGCGCCGCCGTCTTATTCCAGGGTCCAGGGAGTTGCTGCACTTCAGCTGGAGTTCATCAGGGTATCGGCGAGAGCGTCGTCATTGATTTGGAATCATAAGGGTCGTCGCTTTTGTAGGTCGTCTCGCCAGGGAAAAGGAAGCATCTTTTGGACGCCGGGCCAAGATGCTTTGCTTTGGGCCGTCGCTCGTAAAAGTCCATGGAATTGGATGCAGAAAATTGGATTAGATAAGTATATCTATGTGTTTAGTTTGGTTTTGTCTGATTTTAGTTTTTTTTTTTCTTTTCTTTTGCAGGTCCAAATTGTCCAGGATTTTTCAAGATTGTCCGGTGGGATTGGAAAGGAAACATTGCCATGGAGTTATAAGAAGCATCGTTTGGGAGGTTCGTATATGTCAGTAGGTTTTTATATACATTTAGTTTTCTGTTGTTGTTAATTTATTTTGTTCTTTTTTAGGGATATTGTCAGTATACCGTTGCTACCAGGAAAAGGTGGAATTTAAGGGTCACGATTTTGACCTTTTGCCGGGTCAGCAGCGCCGCACTTGGAATTCGTAAGGACGAGAAGGCATCCCAATATGGAAACGGCATCAAAACATTTTAGGTTTTTAATGTTTTAGGTGCCGAAATCATTGTTTTTCATTTCGCCGAGTCGGGAAATAGTAAGTTGCGTGGTTTTGTGTTTTTATAAATTTGTTTTATAATTTGTTTTATAATTTTACAGGGATTTTGACTGTATACCGTTGCTGCCAGGGAGAAGTCGAATTCAAGGGTCGCAAGATTGACCTTTTGCCGGGTTAGCAGCGGCGCACCTAGAGTTCAGAGGGACGAGGGGGCATCCCAACATGGAAATGGCATCAAAACATTATACATTTTTAATGTTTTAGGTGCCAAAAACATCGTTTTCCGTTGCGCCGAGTCGGGAAGTAGTAGTTTGCGCAGTTTATGCATTTATTAATTTATTTTATTCTTTTTCAGGGATATTGTCAGTATACCGTTGCTACCAGGAAAAAGTTGAATTCAAGGGTCACGATTTTGACCTTTTGCCGGGTCAGCAGTGCCGCACTTAGAATTCTGAAGGACGGGGGGCATCCCAGCATGGAAACGGCATCAAAACATTATAGGTTTTTTGTGTTTTAGGTGCCAAAATCGTCGTTTTCCATTTCGCCGAGTCGGGAAGTAGTAAGTTGCGTGGTTTTATATTTTTATAAATTTGTTTTATAATTTGTTTTATAATTTTTCAGGGATTTTGTCTGTGTGCCGTTGCTGCCAGGAAAAAGTCGAATTCAAGGGTCGCGAGATTGACCCTTTGCCGGGTCAGTAGCGGCGCGCCAAGGGTTCAGAAGGACGAGGGGGCACCCCAGCATGGAGACGGCATCCAAACATTATAGGTTTTTAATGTTTTAGGTGCCTAAAACTTCGTTTTTCGTTGCGCCTAGTAGGGGAGTAGTAAGTTGCGTATTTTTATGCTTTTATTAATTTGTTATTCTTTTTCAGGGATATTGTCAGTATTATCGTTGCTACCAGAAGAAGTCGAAATTCAAGGGTCCCGATTTTGACCTTTTGCCGGGTCGGCAGCGCCGCCCCAAGGGTCAATAAAATCGAGGGGGCTCCCTGAAATAGGGACGGCATCAAAACATTGTGAATTTTTATATATATTATTATATAGTACTCTGTTTTATGTTTTGATTAAATTATTTCAATCTTTAACGAAGATTTGGTCGATATTGCATTTCTGTAGGAAAAAGTCAATTTTAGAGGTTACGATTTCGACCTTTTGCCGGGTCGGCAGCACCACGCCTAGGGTCTGTAAAAACGTGGGGGAATCCCAATAAGGAAACTGCATCAAAACATTGTATGTTTTTGTGTTCTAAGTGCCAAGAAGTTAGTTTGTCCATTGGGCCTAGTCGGGTCGTCTTTTGTCGTCAAGTATGGCTTTCGTAGAGATTGCAGCTGCTGTTTTAGGACATTTCAAAGGATTTGCAGCAAAGAATTCAGATAAGTGACGTTTGCATATTTGACGTTTCTGGTGAAAGTACGGAGACAGAATGATTTATTTCTGCCCCGCATCCACGCATTTATTTGCCTGTGATTACACAGAGTGCAATATTTAGGTACAATTATTTTCATTTTTGAATTTGTACATTGGTGAGATGAGTGTGGGGGGTTGGACAGGTGTGGTAAGTATAAATGCGTTGGTATTTTCTTACTTTTAAGACATTGCGTGGATGGTAACATTAACATATGGCTTTGCTTTGTTTACATTTTAGAATTTCAGGAAATTTACATAGGTCAGTTTAATTGAGTTTAAAATTAATTTTTGTTTCTATTTTCAGGTATTTTCGCCAGAAGGACGGAAGCACCGAGCCACAGGAGTCATTGCCGGTGGGGAATGGGGGTTATTTGTCCCAGTTCTTTGCAGCCGCAGGCTGCGCGCTAATTTCGAATTTGAGTGGGGCCGGCGTTTCTGGTAAGTATCATTCATGGTGGAAATTTTTGCCAGCTGTTGTTGTTTTGCTTTTGAGTTTTCATTTTGGTTTCAGCAGTTTCACCAGTCGTCATTGTTTAAGCTTCGTATGGAGATTCCGCGCTGCCGTCAATTTTGATTTCCTTGGAGCCGCTGGCAACGTTTGGCGATGGGGTCTGCTTATTTTGGGCAGAGAAGTCGTCGCTTTCAGTGGAGTTTGTTGTTGCCAGCGGCGCCGCGTCTGCCAGATAGTTTGCAGGAGGCTGCCAACCCGCCCGTGGGTCTCATCGCCAGCCGTCAAAGGTCCAAAGCGCAGTGGATTCCCGCGCCGCCGTCTTATTCCAAGGTCAGGGAGTTGCTGCATTTCAGCTGGAGTTCTACATTGCGTAGTGGATTCCCGCGCCGCCGTCTTATTCCAGGGTCCAGGGAGTTGCTGCACTTCAGCTGGAGTTCATCAGGGTATCGGCGAGAGCGTCGTCATTGATTTGGAATCATAAGGGTCGTCGCTTTTGTAGGTCGTCTCGCCAGGGAAAAGGAAGCATCTTTTGGACGCCGGGCCAAGATGCTTTGCTTTGGGCCGTCGCTCGTAAAAGTCCATGGAATTGGATGCAGAAAATTGGATTAGATAAGTATATCTATGTGTTTAGTTTTGTTTTGTCTGATTTTAGTTTTTTTTTTCTTTTCTTTTGCAGGTCCAAATTGTCCAGGATTTTTCAAGATTGTCCGGTGGGATTGGAAAGGAAACATTGCCATGGAGTTATAAGAAGCATCGTTTGGGAGGTTCGTATATGTCAGTAGGTTTTTATATACATTTAGTTTTCTGTTGTTGTTAATTTATTTTGTTCTTTTTTAGGGATATTGTCAGTATACCGTTGCTACCAGGAAAAGGTGGAATTTAAGGGTCACGATTTTGGCCTTTTGCCGGGTCAGCAGCGCCGCACTTGGAATTCGTAAGGACGAGAAGGCATCCCAATATGGAATCGGCATCAAAACATTTTAGGTTTTTAATGTTTTAGGTGCCGAAATCATTGTTTTTCATTTCGCCGAGTCGGGAAATAGTAAGTTGCGTGGTTTTGTGTTTTTATAAATTTGTTTTATAATTTGTTTTATAATTTTACAGGGATTTTGACTGAATACCGTTGCTGCCAGGGAGAAGTCGAATTCAAGGGTCGCAAGATTGACCTTTTGCCGGGTTAGCAGCGGCGCACCTAGAGTTCAGAAGGACGAGGGGGCATCCCAACATGGAAATGGCATCAAAACATTATACATTTTTAATGTTTTAGGTGCCAAAAACATCGTTTTCCGTTGCGCCGAGTCGGGAAGTAGTAGTTTGCGCAGTTTATGCATTTATTAATTTATTTTATTCTTTTTCAGGGATATTGTCAGTATACCGTTGCTACCAGGAAAAAGTTGAATTCAAGGGTCACGATTTTGACCTTTTGCCGGGTCAGCAGTGCCGCACTTAGAATTCTGAAGGACGGGGGGGCATCCCAGCATGGAAACGGCATCAAAACATTATAGGTTTTTTGTGTTTTAGGTGCCAAAATCGTCGTTTTCCATTTCGCCGAGTCGGGAAGTAGTAAGTTGCGTGGTTTTATATTTTTATAAATTTGTTTTATAATTTGTTTTATAATTTTTCAGGGATTTTGTCTGTGTGCCGTTGCTGCCAGGAAAAAGTCGAATTCAAGGGTCGCGAGATTGACCCTTTGCCGGGTCAGTAGCGGCGCGCCAAGGGTTCAGAAGGACGAGGGGGCACCCCAGCATGGAGACGGCATCCAAACATTATAGGTTTTTAATGTTTTAGGTGCCTAAAACTTCGTTTTTCGTTGCGCCTAGTAGGGGAGTAGTAAGTTGCGTATTTTTATGCTTTTATTAATTTGTTATTCTTTTTCAGGGATATTGTCAGTATTATCGTTGCTACCAGAAAAAGTCGAAATTCAAGGGTCCCGATTTTGACCTTTTGCCGGGTCGGCAGCGCCGCCCCAAGGGTCAATAAAATCGAGGGGGCTCCCTGAAATAGGGACGGCATCAAAACATTGTGAATTTTTATATATATTATTATATAGTACTCTGTTTTATGTTTTGATTAAATTATTTCAATCTTTAACGAAGATTTTGTCGATATTGCATTTCTGTAGGAAAAAAGTCAATTTTAGAGGTTACGATTTCGACCTTTTGCCGGGTCGGCAGCACCACGCCTAGGGTCTGTAAAAACGTGGGGGAATCCCAATAAGGAAACTGCATCAAAACATTGTATGTTTTTGTGTTCTAAGTGCCAAGAAGTTAGTTTGTCCATTGCGCCTAGTCGGGTCGTCTTTTGTCGTCAAGTATGGCTTTCGTAGAGATTGCAGCTGCTGTTTTAGGACATTTCAAAGGATTTGCAGCAAAGAATTCAGATAAGTGACGTTTGCATATTTGACGTTTCTGGTGAAAGTACGGAGACAGAATGATTTATTTCTGCCCCGCATCCACGCATTTATTTGCCTGTGATTACACAGAGTGCAATATTTAGGTACAATTATTTTCATTTTTGAATTTGTACATTGGTGAGATGAGTGTGGGGGGTTGGACAGGTGTGGTAAGTATAAATGCGTTGGTATTTTCTTACTTTTAAGACATTGCGTGGATGGTAACATTAACATATGGCTTTGCTTTGTTTACATTTTAGAATTTCAGGAAATTTACATAGGTCAGTTTAATTGGGTTTAAAATTAATTTTTGTTTCTATTTTCAGGTATTTTCGCCAGAAGGACGGAAGCACCGAGCCACAGGAGTCATTGCCGGTGGGAATGGGGGTTATTTGTCCCAGTTCTTTGCAGCCGCAGGCTGCGCGCTAATTTCGAATTTGAGTGGGGCCGGCGTTTCTGGTAAGTATCATTCATGGTGGAAATTTTTGCCAGCTGTTGTTGTTTTGCTTTTGAGTTTTCATTTTGGTTTCAGCGGTTTCACCAGTCGTCATTGTTTAAGCTTCGTATGGAGATCCCGCGCTGCCGTCAATTTTGATTTCCTTGGAGCCGCTGGCAACGTTTGGCGATGGGGTCTGCTTATTTTGGGCAGAGAAGTCGTCGCTTTCAGTGGAGTTTGTTGTTGCCAGCGGCGCCGCGTCTGCCAGATAGTTTGCAGGAGGCTGCCAACCCGCCCGTGGGTCTCATCGCCAGCCGTCAAAGGTCCAAAGCGCAGTGGATTCCCGCGCCGCCGTCTTATTCCAAGGTCCAGGGAGTTGCTGCATTTCAGCTGGAGTTCTACATTGCGTAGTGGATTCCCGCGCCGCCGTCTTATTCCAGGGTCCAGGGAGTTGCTGCACTTCAGCTGGAGTTCATCAGGGTATCGGCGAGAGCGTCGTCATTGATTTGGAATCACAAGGGTCGTCGCTTTTGTAGGTCGTCTCGCCAGGGAAAAGGAAGCATCTTTTGGACGCCGGGCCAAGATGCTTTGCTTTGGGCCGTCGCTCGTAAAAGTCCATGGAATTGGATGCAGAAAATTGGATTAGATAAGTATATCTATGTGTTTAGTTTGGTTTTGTCTGATTTTAGTTTTTTTTTTTCTTTTCTTTTGCAGGTCCAAATTGTCCAGGATTTTTCAAGTTTGTCCGGTGGGATTGGAAAGGAAACATTGCCATGGAGTTATAAGAAGCATCGTTTGGGAGGTTCGTATATGTCAGTAGGTTTGTATATACATTTAGTTTTCTGTTGTTGTTAATTTATTTTGTTCTTTTTTAGGGATATTGTCAGTATACCGTTGCTACCAGGAAAAGGTGGGATTTAAGGGTCACGATTTTGACCTTTTGCCGGGTCAGCAGTGCCGCACTTAGAATTCTGAAGGACGGGGGGGCATCCCAGCATGGAAACGGCATCAAAACATTATAGGTTTTTTGTGTTTTAGGTGCCAAAATCGTCGTTTTCCATTTCGCCGAGTCGGGAAGTAGTAAGTTGCGTGGTTTTATATTTTTATAAATTTGTTTTATAATTTGTTTTATAATTTTTCAGGGATTTTGTCTGTGTGCCGTTGCTGCCAGGAAAAAGTCGAATTCAAGGGTCGCGAGATTGACCCTTTGCCGGGTCAGTAGCGGCGCGCCAAGGGTTCAGAAGGAGGAGGGGGCACCCCAGCATGGAGACGGCATCCAAACATTATAGGTTTTTAATGTTTTAGGTGCCTAAAACTTCGTTTTTCGTTGCGCCTAGTAGGGGAGTAGTAAGTTGCGTATTTTTATGCTTTTATTAATTTGTTATTCTTTTTCAGGGATATTGTCAGTATTATCGTTGCTACCAGAAAAAGTCGAAATTCAAGGGTCCCGATTTTGACCTTTTGCCGGGTCGGCAGCGCCGCCCCAAGGGTCAATAAAATCGAGGGGGCTCCCTGAAATAGGGACGGCATCAAAACATTGTGAATTTTTATATATATTATTATATAGTACTCTGTTTTATGTTTTGATTAAATTATTTCAATCTTTAACGAAGATTTTGTCGATATTGCATTTCTGTAGGAAAAAAGTCAATTTTAGAGGTTACGATTTCGACCTTTTGCCGGGTCGGCAGCACCACGCCTAGGGTCTGTAAAAACGTGGGGGAATCCCAATAAGGAAACTGCATCAAAACATTGTATGTTTTTGTGTTCTAAGTGCCAAGAAGTTAGTTTGTCCATTGCGCCTAGTCGGGTCGTCTTTTGTCGTCAAGTATGGCTTTCGTAGAGATTGCTGCAGCTGCTGTTTTAGGACATTTCAAAGGATTTGCAGCAAAGAATTCAGATAAGTGACGTTTGCATATTTGACGTTTCTGGTGAAAGTACGGAGACAGAATGATTTATTTCTGCCCCGCATCCACGCATTTATTTGCCTGTGATTACACAGAGTGCAATATTTAGGTACAATTATTTTCATTTTTGAATTTGTACATTGGTGAGATGAGTGTGGGGGGTTGGACAGGTGTGGTAAGTATAAATGCGTTGGTATTTTCTTACTTTTAAGACATTGCGTGGATGGTAACATTAACATATGGCTTTGCTTTGTTTACATTTTAGAATTTCAGGAAATTTACATAGGTCAGTTTAATTGAGTTTAAAATTAATTTTTGTTTATATTTTCAGGTATTTTCGCCAGAAGGACGGAAGCACCGAGCCACAGGAGTCATTGCCGGTGGGGAATGGGGGTTATTTGTCCCAGTTCTTTGCAGCCGCAGGCTGCGCGCTAATTTCGAATTTGAGTGGGGCCGGCGTTTCTGGTAAGTATCATTCATGGTGGAAATTTTTGCCAGCTGTTGTTGTTTTGCTTTTGAGTTTTCATTTTGGTTTCAGCAGTTTCACCAGTCGTCATTGTTTAAGCTTCGTATGGAGATCCCGCGCTGCCGTCAATTTTGATTTCCTTGGAGCCGCTGGCAACGTTTGGCGATGGGGTCTGCTTATTTTGGGCAGAGAAGTCGTCGCTTTCAGTGGAGTTTGTTGTTGCCAGCGGCGCCGCGTCTGCCAGATAGTTTGCAGGAGGCTGCCAACCCGCCCGTGGGTCTCATCGCCAGCCGTCAAAGGTCCAAAGCGCAGTGGATTCCCGCGCCGCCGTCTTATTCCAAGGTCCAGGGAGTTGCTGCATTTCAGCTGGAGTTCTACATTGCGTAGTGGATTCCCGCGCCGCCGTCTTATTCCAGGGTCCAGGGAGTTGCTGCACTTCAGCTGGAGTTCATCAGGGTATCGGCGAGAGCGTCGTCATTGATTTGGAATCATAAGGGTCGTCGCTTTTGTAGGTCGTCTCGCCAGGGAAAAGGAAGCATCTTTTGGACGCCGGGCCAAGATGCTTTGCTTTGGGCCGTCGCTCGTAAAAGTCCATGGAATTGAATGCAGAAAATTGGATTAGATAAGTATATCTATGTGTTTAGTTTTGTTTTGTCTGATTTTAGTTTTTTTTTTTCTTTTCTTTTGCAGGTCCAAATTGTCCAGGATTTTTCAAGTTTGTCCGGTGGGATTGGAAAGGAAACATTGCCATGGAGTTATAAGAAGCATCGTTTGGGAGGTTCGTATATGTCAGTAGGTTTGTATATACATTTAGTTTTCTGTTGTTGTTAATTTATTTTGTTCTTTTTTAGGGATATTGTCAGTATACCGTTGCTACCAGGAAAAGGTGGAATTTAAGGGTCACGATTTTGACCTTTTGCCGGGTCAGCAGCGCCGCACTTGGAATTCGTAAGGACGAGAAGGCATCCCAATATGGAAACGGCATCAAAACATTTTAGGTTTTTAATGTTTTAGGTGCCGAAATCATTGTTTTTCATTTCGCCGAGTCGGGAAATAGTAAGTTGCGTGGTTTTGTGTTTTTATAAATTTGTTTTATAATTTGTTTTATAATTTTACAGGGATATTGTCAGTATACCGTTGCTACCAGGAAAAGGTGGAATTTAAGGGTCACGATTTTGACCTTTTGCCGGGTCAGCAGCGCCGCACTTGGAATTCGTAAGGACGAGAAGGCATCCCAATATGGAAACGGCATCAAAACATTTTAGGTTTTTAATGTTTTAGGTGCCGAAATCATTGTTTTTCATTTCGCCGAGTCGGGAAATAGTAAGTTGCGTGGTTTTGTGTTTTTATAAATTTGTTTTATAATTTGTTTTATAATTTTACAGGGATTTTGACTGTATACCGTTGCTGCCAGGGAGAAGTCGAATTCAAGGGTCGCAAGATTGACCTTTTGCCGGGTTAGCAGCGGCGCACCTAGAGTTCAGAAGGACGAGGGGGCATCCCAACATGGAAATGGCATCAAAACATACATTTTTAATGTTTTAGGTGCCAAAAACATCGTTTTCCGTTGCGCCGAGTCGGGAAGTAGTAGTTTGCGCAGTTTATGCATTTATTAATTTATTTTATTCTTTTTCAGGGATATTGTCAGTATACCGTTGCTACCAGGAAAAAGTTGAATTCAAGGGTCACGATTTTGACCTTTTGCCGGGTCAGCAGTGCCGCACTTAGAATTCTGAAGGACGGGGGGGCATCCCAGCATGGAAACGGCATCAAAACATTATAGGTTTTTTGTGTTTTAGGTGCCAAAATCGTCGTTTTCCATTTCGCCGAGTCGGGAAGTAGTAAGTTGCGTGGTTTTATATTTTTATAAATTTGTTTTATAATTTGTTTTATAATTTTTCAGGGATTTTGTCTGTGTGCCGTTGCTGCCAGGAAAAAGTCGAATTCAAGGGTCGCGAGATTGACCCTTTGCCGGGTCAGTAGCGGCGCGCCAAGGGTTCAAAAGGACGAGGGGGCACCCCAGCATGGAGACGGCATCCAAACATTATAGGTTTTTGATGTTTTAGGTGCCTAAAACTTCGTTTTTCGTTGCGCCTAGTAGGGGAGTAGTAAGTTGCGTATTTTTATGCTTTTATTAATTTGTTATTCTTTTTCAGGAATATATTGTCAGTATATTCCTGGCTACCAGAAAAAGTTGAATTCAAGGGTCCCGATTTTGACCTTTTGCCGGGTCGGCAGCGCCGCCCCAAGGGTCAATAAAATCGAGGGGGCTCCCTGAAATAGGGACGGCATCAAAACATTGTGAATTTTTATATATATTATTATATAGTACTCTGTTTTATGTTTTGATTAAATTATTTCAATCTTTAACGAAGATTTTGTCGATATTGCATTTCTGTAGGAAAAAAGTCAATTTTAGAGGTTACGATTTCGACCTTTTGCCGGGTCGGCAGCACCACGCCTAGGGTCTGTAAAAACGTGGGGGAATCCCAATAAGGAAACTGCATCAAAACATTGTATGTTTTTGTGTTCTAAGTGCCAAGAAGTTAGTTTGTCCATTGCGCCTAGTCGGGTCGTCTTTTGTCGTCAAGTATGGCTTTCGTAGAGATTGCAGCTGCTGTTTTAGGACATTTCAAAGGATTTGCAGCAAAGAATTCAGATAAGTGACGTTTGCATATTTGACGTTTCTGGTGAAAGTACGGAGACAGAATGATTTATTTCTGCCCCGCATCCACGCATTTATTTGCCTGTGATTACACAGAGTGCAATATTTAGGTACAATTATTTTCATTTTTGAATTTGTACATTGGTGAGATGAGTGTGGGGGGTTGGACAGGTGTGGTAAGTATAAATGCGTTGGTATTTTCTTACTTTTAAGACATTGCGTGGATGGTAACATTAACATATGGCTTTGCTTTGTTTACATTTTAGAATTTCAGGAAATTTACATAGGTCAGTTTAATTGAGTTTAAAATTAATTTTTGTTTATATTTTCAGGTATTTTCGCCAGAAGGACGGAAGCACCGAGCCACAGGAGTCATTGCCGGTGGGGAATGGGGGTTATTTGTCCCAGTTCTTTGCAGCCGCAGGCTGCGCGCTAATTTCGAATTTGAGTGGGGCCGGCGTTTCTGGTAAGTATCATTCATGGTGGAAATTTTTGCCAGCTGTTGTTGTTTTGCTTTTGAGTTTTCATTTTGGTTTCAGCAGTTTCACCAGTCGTCATTGTTTAAGCTTCGTATGGAGATCCCGCGCTGCCGTCAATTTTGATTTCCTTGGAGCCGCTGGCAACGTTTGGCGATGGGGTCTGCTTATTTTGGGCAGAGAAGTCGTCGCTTTCAGTGGAGTTTGTTGTTGCCAGCGGCGCCGCGTCTGCCAGATAGTTTGCAGGAGGCTGCCAACCCGCCCGTGGGTCTCATCGCCAGCCGTCAAAGGTCCAAAGCGCAGTGGATTCCCGCGCCGCCGTCTTATTCCAAGGTCCAGGGAGTTGCTGCATTTCAGCTGGAGTTCTACATTGCGTAGTGGATTCCCGCGCCGCCGTCTTATTCCAGGGTCCAGGGAGTTGCTGCACTTCAGCTGGAGTTCATCAGGGTATCGGCGAGAGCGTCGTCATTGATTTGGAATCATAAGGGTCGTCGCTTTTGTAGGTCGTCTCGCCAGGGAAAAGGAAGCATCTTTTGGACGCCGGGCCAAGATGCTTTGCTTTGGGCCGTCGCTCGTAAAAGTCCATGGAATTGGATGCAGAAAATTGGATTAGATAAGTATATCTATGTGTTTAGTTTGGTTTTGTCTGATTTTAGTTTTTTTTTTTCTTTTCTTTTGCAGGTCCAAATTGTCCAGGATTTTTCAAGATTGTCCGGTGGGATTGGAAAGGAAACATTGCCATGGAGTTATAAGAAGCATCGTTTGGGAGGTTCGTATATGTCAGTAGGTTTTTATATACATTTAGTTTTCTGTTGTTGTTAATTTATTTTGTTCTTTTTTAGGGATATTGTCAGTATACCGTTGCTACCAGGAAAAGGTGGAATTTAAGGGTCACGATTTTGACCTTTTGCCGGGTCAGCAGCGCCGCACTTGGAATTCGTAAGGACGAGAAGGCATCCCAATATGGAAACGGCATCAAAACATTTTAGGTTTTTAATGTTTTAGGTGCCGAAATCATTGTTTTTCATTTCGCCGAGTCGGGAAATAGTAAGTTGCGTGGTTTTGTGTTTTTATAAATTTGTTTTATAATTTGTTTTATAATTTTACAGGGATTTTGACTGTATACCGTTGCTGCCAGGGAGAAGTCGAATTCAAGGGTCGCAAGATTGACCTTTTGCCGGGTTAGCAGCGGCGCACCTAGAGTTCAGAAGGACGAGGGGGCATCCCAACATGGAAATGACATCAAAACATTATACATTTTTAATGTTTTAGGTGCCAAAAACATCGTTTTCCGTTGCGCCGAGTCGGGAAGTAGTAGTTTGCGCAGTTTATGCATTTATTAATTTATTTTATTCTTTTTCAGGGATATTGTCAGTATACCGTTGCTACCAGGAAAAAGTTGAATTCAAGGGTCACGATTTCGACCTTTTGCCGGGTCAGCAGTGCCGCACTTAGAATTCTGAAGGACGGGGGGGCATCCCAGCATGGAAACGGCATCAAAACATTATAGGTTTTTTGTGTTTTAGGTGCCAAAATCGTCGTTTTCCATTTCGCCGAGTCGGGAAGTAGTAAGTTGCGTGGTTTTATATTTTTATAAATTTGTTTTATAATTTGTTTTATAATTTTTCAGGGATTTTGTCTGTGTGCCGTTGCTGCCAGGAAAAAGTCGAATTGAAGGGTCGCGAGATTGACCTTTTGCCGGGTCAGTAGCGGCGCGCCAAGGGTTCAGAAGGACGAGGGGGCACCCCAGCATGGAGACGGCATCCAAACATTATAGGTTTTTGATGTTTTAGGTGCCTAAAACTTCGTTTTTCGTTGCGCCTAGTAGGGGAGTAGTAAGTTGCGTATTTTTATGCTTTTATTAATTTGTTATTCTTTTTCAGGAATATATTGTCAGTATATTCCTGGCTACCAGAAAAAGTTGAATTCAAGGGTCCCGATTTTGACCTTTTGCCGGGTCGGCAGCGCCGCCCCAAGGGTCAATAAAATCGAGGGGGCTCCCTGAAATAGGGACGGCATCAAAACATTGTGAATTTTTATATATATTATTATATAGTACTCTGTTTTATGTTTTGATTAAATTATTTCAATCTTTAACGAAGATTTTGTCGATATTGCATTTCTGTAGGAAAAAAGTCAATTTTAGAGGTTACGATTTCGACCTTTTGCCGGGTCGGCAGCACCACGCCTAGGGTCTGTAAAAACGTGGGGGAATCCCAATAAGGAAACTGCATCAAAACATTGTATGTTTTTGTGTTCTAAGTGCCAAGAAGTTAGTTTGTCCATTGCGCCTAGTCGGGTCGTCTTTTGTCGTCAAGTATGGCTTTCGTAGAGATTGCAGCTGCTGTTTTAGGACATTTCAAAGGATTTGCAGCAAAGAATTCAGATAAGTGACGTTTGCATATTTGACGTTTCTGGTGAAAGTACGGAGACAGAATGATTTATTTCTGCCCCGCATCCACGCATTTATTTGCCTGTGATTACACAGAGTGCAATATTTAGGTACAATTATTTTCATTTTTGCTTTGTACATTGGTGAGATGAGTGTGGGGGGTTGGACAGGTGTGGTAAGTATAAATGCGTTGGTATTTTCTTACTTTTAAGACATTGCGTGGATGGTAACATTAACATATGGCTTTGCTTTGTTTACATTTTAGAATTTCAGGAAATTTACATAGGTCAGTTTAATTGAGTTTAAAATTAATTTTTGTTTATATTTTCAGGTATTTTCGCCAGAAGGACGGAAGCACCGAGCCACAGGAGTCATTGCCGGTGGGGAATGGGGGTTATTTGTCCCAGTTCTTTGCAGCCGCAGGCTGCGCGCTAATTTCGAATTTGAGTGGGGCCGGCGTTTCTGGTAAGTATCATTCATGGTGGAAATTTTTGCCAGCTGTTGTTGTTTTGCTTTTGAGTTTTCATTTTGGTTTCAGCAGTTTCACCAGTCGTCATTGTTTAAGCTTCGTATGGAGATCCCGCGCTGCCGTCAATTTTGATTTCCTTGGAGCCGCTGGCAACGTTTGGCGATGGGGTCTGCTTATTTTGGGCAGAGAAGTCGTCGCTTTCAGTGGAGTTTGTTGTTGCCAGCGGCGCCGCGTCTGCCAGATAGTTTGCAGGAGGCTGCCAACCCGCCCGTGGGTCTCATCGCCAGCCGTCAAAGGTCCAAAGCGCAGTGGATTCCCGCGCCGCCGTCTTATTCCAAGGTCCAGGGAGTTGCTGCATTTCAGCTGGAGTTCTACATTGCGTAGTGGATTCCCGCGCCGCCGTCTTATTCCAGGGTCCAGGGAGTTGCTGCACTTCAGCTGGAGTTCATCAGGGTATCGGCGAGAGCGTCGTCATTGATTTGGAATCATAAGGGTCGTCGCTTTTGTAGGTCGTCTCGCCAGGGAAAAGGAAGCATCTTTTGGACGCCGGGCCAAGATGCTTTGCTTTGGGCCGTCGCTCGTAAAAGTCCATGGAATTGGATGCAGAAAATTGGATTAGATAAGTATATCTATGTGTTTAGTTTTGTTTTGTCTGATTTTAGTTTTTTTTTTTCTTTTCTTTTGCAGGTCCAAATTGTCCAGGATTTTTCAAGTTTGTCCGGTGGGATTGGAAAGGAAACATTGCCATGGAGTTATAAGAAGCATCGTTTGGGAGGTTCGTATATGTCAGTAGGTTTGTATATACATTTAGTTTTCTGTTGTTGTTAATTTATTTTGTTCTTTTTTAGGGATATTGTCAGTATACCGTTGCTACCAGGAAAAGGTGGAATTTAAGGGTCACGATTTTGACCTTTTGCCGGGTCAGCAGCGCCGCACTTGGAATTCGTAAGGACGAGAAGGCATCCCAATATGGAAACGGCATCAAAACATTTTAGGTTTTTAATGTTTTAGGTGCCGAAATCATTGTTTTTCATTTCGCCGAGTCGGAAAATAGTAAGTTGCGTGGTTTTGTGTTTTTATAAATTTGTTTTATAATTTGTTTTATAATTTTACAGGGATTTTGACTGTATACCGTTGCTGCCAGGGAGAAGTCGAATTCAAGGGTCGCAAGATTGACCTTTTGCCTGGTTAGCAGCGGCGCACCTAGAGTTCAGAAGGACGAGGGGGCATCCCAACATGGAAATGGCATCAAAACATTATACATTTTTAATGTTTTAGGTGCCAAAAACATCGTTTTCCGTTGCGCCGAGTCGGGAAGTAGTAGTTTGCGCAGTTTATGCATTTATTAATTTATTTTATTCTTTTTCAGGGATATTGTCAGTATACCGTTGCTACCAGGAAAAAGTTGAATTCAAGGGTCACGATTTTGACCTTTTGCCGGGTCAGCAGTGCCGCACTTAGAATTCTGAAGGACGGGGGGGCATCCCAGCATGGAAACGGCATCAAAACATTATAGGTTTTTTGTGTTTTAGGTGCCAAAATCGTCGTTTTCCATTTCGCCGAGTCGGGAAGTAGTAAGTTGCGTGGTTTTATATTTTTATAAATTTGTTTTATAATTTGTTTTATAATTTTTCAGGGATTTTGTCTGTGTGCCGTTGCTGCCAGGAAAAAGTCGAATTCAAGGGTCGCGAGATTGACCCTTTGCCGGGTCAGTAGCGGCGCGCCAAGGGTTCAGAAGGACGAGGGGGCACCCCAGCATGGAGACGGCATCCAAACATTATAGGTTTTTGATGTTTTAGGTGCCTAAAACTTCGTTTTTCGTTGCGCCTAGTAGGGGAGTAGTAAGTTGCGTATTTTTATGCTTTTATTAATTTGTTATTCTTTTTCAGGAATATATTGTCAGTATATTCCTGGCTACCAGAAAAAGTTGAATTCAAGGGTCCCGATTTTGACCTTTTGCCGGGTCGGCAGCGCCGCCCCAAGGGTCAATAAAATCGAGGGGGCTCCCTGAAATAGGGACGGCATCAAAACATTGTGAATTTTTATATATATTATTATATAGTACTCTGTTTTATGTTTTGATTAAATTATTTCAATCTTTAACGAAGATTTTGTCGATATTGCATTTCTGTAGGAAAAAAGTCAATTTTAGAGGTTACGATTTCGACCTTTTGCCGGGTCGGCAGCACCACGCCTAGGGTCTGTAAAAACGTGGGGGAATCCCAATAAGGAAACTGCATCAAAACATTGTATGTTTTTGTGTTCTAAGTGCCAAGAAGTTAGTTTGTCCATTGCGCCTAGTCGGGTCGTCTTTTGTCGTCAAGTATGGCTTTCGTAGAGATTGCAGCTGCTGTTTTAGGACATTTCAAAGGATTTGCAGCAAAGAATTCAGATAAGTGACGTTTGCATATTTGACGTTTCTGGTGAAAGTACGGAGACAGAATGATTTATTTCTGCCCCGCATCCACGCATTTATTTGCCTGTGATTACACAGAGTGCAATATTTAGGTACAATTATTTTCATTTTTGAATTTGTACATTGGTGAGATGAGTGTGGGGGGTTGGACAGGTGTGGTAAGTATAAATGCGTTGGTATTTTCTTACTTTTAAGACATTGCGTGGATGGTAACATTAACATATGGCTTTGCTTTGTTTACATTTTAGAATTTCAGGAAATTTACATAGGTCAGTTTAATTGAGTTTAAAATTAATTTTTGTTTATATTTTCAGGTATTTTCGCCAGAAGGACGGAAGCACCGAGCCACAGGAGTCATTGCCGGTGGGGAATGGGGGTTATTTGTCCCAGTTCTTTGCAGCCGGAGGCTGCGCGCTAATTTCGAATTTGAGTGGGGCCGGCGTTTCTGGTAAGTATCATTCATGGTGGAAATTTTTGCCAGCTGTTGTTGTTTTGCTTTTGAGTTTTCATTTTGGTTTCAGCAGTTTCACCAGTCGTCATTGTTTAAGCTTCGTATGGAGATCCCGCGCTGCCGTCAATTTTGATTTCCTTGGAGCCGCTGGCAACGTTTGGCGATGGGGTCTGCTTATTTTGGGCAGAGAAGTCGTCGCTTTCAGTGGAGTTTGTTGTTGCCAGCGGCGCCGCGTCTGCCAGATAGTTTGCAGGAGGCTGCCAACCCGCCCGTCGAAATTCAAGGGTCCCGATTTTGACCTTTTGCCGGGTCGGCAGCGCCGCCCCAAGGGTCAATAAAATCGAGGGGGCTCCCTGAAATAGGGACGGCATCAAAACATTGTGAATTTTTATATATATTATTATATAGTACTCTGTTTTATGTTTTGATTAAATTATTTCAATCTTTAACGAAGATTTTGTCGATATTGCATTTCTGTAGGAAAAAAGTCAATTTTAGAGGTTACGATTTCGACCTTTTGCCGGGTCGGCAGCACCACGCCTAGGGTCTGTAAAAACGTGGGGGAATCCCAATAAGGAAACTGCATCAAAACATTGTATGTTTTTGTGTTCTAAGTGCCAAGAAGTTAGTTTGTCCATTGCGCCTAGTCGGGTCGTCTTTTGTCGTCAAGTATGGCTTTCGTAGAGATTGCTGCAGCTGCTGTTTTAGGACATTTCAAAGGATTTGCAGCAAAGAATTCAGATAAGTGACGTTTGCATATTTGACGTTTCTGGTGAAAGTACGGAGACAGAATGATTTATTTCTGCCCCGCATCCACGCATTTATTTGCCTGTGATTACACAGAGTGCAATATTTAGGTACAATTATTTTCATTTTTGAATTTGTACATTGGTGAGATGAGTGTGGGGGGTTGGACAGGTGTGGTAAGTATAAATGCGTTGGTATTTTCTTACTTTTAAGACATTGCGTGGATGGTAACATTAACATATGGCTTTGCTTTGTTTACATTTTAGAATTTCAGGAAATTTACATAGGTCAGTTTAATTGAGTTTAAAATTAATTTTTGTTTATATTTTCAGGTATTTTCGCCAGAAGGACGGAAGCACCGAGCCACAGGAGTCATTGCCGGTGGGGAATGGGGGTTATTTGTCCCAGTTCTTTGCAGCCGCAGGCTGCGCGCTAATTTCGAATTTGAGTGGGGCCGGCGTTTCTGGTAAGTATCATTCATGGTGGAAATTTTTGCCAGCTGTTGTTGTTTTGCTTTTGAGTTTTCATTTTGGTTTCAGCAGTTTTACCAGTCGTCATTGTTTAAGCTTCGTATGGAGATCCCGCGCTGCCGTCAATTTTGATTTCCTTGGAGCCGCTGGCAACGTTTGGCGATGGGGTCTGCTTATTTTGGGCAGAGAAGTCGTCGCTTTCAGTGGAGTTTGTTGTTGCCAGCGGCGCCGCGTCTGCCAGATAGTTTGCAGGAGGCTGCCAACCCGCCCGTGGGTCTCATCGCCAGCCGTCAAAGGTCCAAAGCGCAGTGGATTCCCGCGCCGCCGTCTTATTCCAAGGTCCAGGGAGTTGCTGCATTTCAGCTGGAGTTCTACATTGCGTAGTGGATTCCCGCGCCGCCGTCTTATTCCAGGGTCCAGGGAGTTGCTGCACTTCAGCTGGAGTTCATCAGGGTATCGGCGAGAGCGTCGTCATTGATTTGGAATCATAAGGGTCGTCGCTTTTGTAGGTCGTCTCGCCAGGGAAAAGGAAGCATCTTTTGGACGCCGGGCCAAGATGCTTTGCTTTGGGCCGTCGCTCGTAAAAGTCCATGGAATTGAATGCAGAAAATTGGATTAGATAAGTATATCTATGTGTTTAGTTTTGTTTTGTCTGATTTTAGTTTTTTTTTTTCTTTTCTTTTGCAGGTCCAAATTGTCCAGGATTTTTCAAGTTTGTCCGGTGGGATTGGAAAGGAAACATTGCCATGGAGTTATAAGAAGCATCGTTTGGGAGGTTCGTATATGTCAGTAGGTTTGTATATACATTTAGTTTTCTGTTGTTGTTAATTTATTTTGTTCTTTTTTAGGGATATTGTCAGTATACCGTTGCTACCAGGAAAAGGTGGAATTTAAGGGTCACGATTTTGACCTTTTGCCGGGTCAGCAGCGCCGCACTTGGAATTCGTAAGGACGAGAAGGCATCCCAATATGGAAACGGCATCAAAACATTTTAGGTTTTTAATGTTTTAGGTGCCGAAATCATTGTTTTTCATTTCGCCGAGTCGGGAAATAGTGTTGCGTGGTTTTGTGTTTTTATAAATTTGTTTTATAATTTGTTTTATAATTTTACAGGGATTTTGACTGTATACCGTTGCTGCCAGGGAGAAGTCGAATTCAAGGGTCGCAAGATTGACCTTTTGCCGGGTTAGCAGCGGCGCACCTAGAGTTCAGAAGGACGAGGGGGCATCCCAACATGGAAATGGCATCAAAACATTATACATTTTTAATGTTTTAGGTGCCAAAAACATCGTTTTCCGTTGCGCCGAGTCGGGAAGTAGTAGTTTGCGCAGTTTATGCATTTATTAATTTATTTTATTCTTTTTCAGGGATATTGTCAGTATACCGTTGCTACCAGGAAAAAGTTGAATTCAAGGGTCACGATTTTGACCTTTTGCAGGGTCAGCAGTGCCGCACTTAGAATTCTGAAGGACGGGGGGGAATCCCAGCATGGAAACGGCATCAAAACATTATAGGTTTTTTGTGTTTTAGGTGCCAAAATCGTCGTTTTCCATTTCGCCGAGTCGGGAAGTAGTAAGTTGCGTGGTTTTATATTTTTATAAATTTGTTTTATAATTTGTTTTATAATTTTTCAGGGATTTTGTCTGTGTGCCGTTGCTGCCAGGAAAAAGTCGAATTCAAGGGTCGCGAGATTGACCCTTTGCCGGGTCAGTAGCGGCGCGCCAAGGGTTCAGAAGGACGAGGGGGCACCCCAGCATGGAGACGGCATCCAAACATTATAGGTTTTTGATGTTTTAGGTGCCTAAAACTTCGTTTTTCGTTGCGCCTAGTAGGGGAGTAGTAAGTTGCGTATTTTTATGCTTTTATTAATTTGTTATTCTTTTTCAGGAATATATTGTCAGT
Source organism: Drosophila santomea (assembly GCF_016746245.2). Lineage (NCBI taxonomy): Eukaryota > Metazoa > Arthropoda > Insecta > Diptera > Drosophilidae > Drosophila > Drosophila santomea. The sequence continues at coordinate 32,747 of NW_025319023.1, forward strand.
ATATTCCTGGCTACCAGAAAAAGTTGAATTCAAGGGTCCCGATTTTGACCTTTTGCCGGGTCGGCAGCGCCGCCCCAAGGGTCAATAAAATCGAGGGGGCTCCCTGAAATAGGGACGGCATCAAAACATTGTGAATTTTTATATATATTATTATATAGTACTCTGTTTTATGTTTTGATTAAATTATTTCAATCTTTAACGAAGATTTTGTCGATATTGCATTTCTGTAGGAAAAAAGTCAATTTTAGAGGTTACGATTTCGACCTTTTGCCGGGTCGGCAGCACCACGCCTAGGGTCTGTAAAAACGTGGGGGAATCCCAATAAGGAAACTGCATCAAAACATTGTATGTTTTTGTGTTCTAAGTGCCAAGAAGTTAGTTTGTCCATTGCGCCTAGTCGGGTCGTCTTTTGTCGTCAAGTATGGCTTTCGTAGAGATTGCAGCTGCTGTTTTAGGACATTTCAAAGGATTTGCAGCAAAGAATTCAGATAAGTGACGTTTGCATATTTGACGTTTCTGGTGAAAGTACGGAGACAGAATGATTTATTTCTGCCCCGCATCCACGCATTTATTTGCCTGTGATTACACAGAGTGCAATATTTAGGTACAATTATTTTCATTTTTGCTTTGTACATTGGTGAGATGAGTGTGGGGGGTTGGACAGGTGTGGTAAGTATAAATGCGTTGGTATTTTCTTACTTTTAAGACATTGCGTGGATGGTAACATTAACATATGGCTTTGCTTTGTTTACATTTTAGAATTTCAGGAAATTTACATAGGTCAGTTTAATTGAGTTTAAAATTAATTTTTGTTTATATTTTCAGGTATTTTCGCCAGAAGGACGGAAGCACCGAGCCACAGGAGTCATTGCCGGTGGGGAATGGGGGTTATTTGTCCCAGTTCTTTGCAGCCGGAGGCTGCGCGCTAATTTCGAATTTGAGTGGGGCCGGCGTTTCTGGTAAGTATCATTCATGGTGGAAATTTTTGCCAGCTGTTGTTGTTTTGCTTTTGAGTTTTCATTTTGGTTTCAGCAGTTTCACCAGTCGTCATTGTTTAAGCTTCGTATGGAGATCCCGCGCTGCCGTCAATTTTGATTTCCTTGGAGCCGCTGGCAACGTTTGGCGATGGGGTCTGCTTATTTTGGGCAGAGAAGTCGTCGCTTTCAGTGGAGTTTGTTGTTGCCAGCGGCGCCGCGTCTGCCAGATAGTTTGCAGGAGGCTGCCAACCCGCCCGTGGGTCTCATCGCCAGCCGTCAAAGGTCCAAAGCGCAGTGGATTCCCGCGCCGCCGTCTTATTCCAAGGTCCAGGGAGTTGCTGCATTTCAGCTGGAGTTCTACATTGCGTAGTGGATTCCCGCGCCGCCGTCTTATTCCAGGGTCCAGGGAGTTGCTGCACTTCAGCTGGAGTTCATCAGGGTATCGGCGAGAGCGTCGTCATTGATTTGGAATCATAAGGGTCGTCGCTTTTGTAGGTCGTCTCGCCAGGGAAAAGGAAGCATCTTTTGGACGCCGGGCCAAGATGCTTTGCTTTGGGCCGTCGCTCGTAAAAGTCCATGGAATTGGATGCAGAAAATTGGATTAGATAAGTATATCTATGTGTTTAGTTTTGTTTTGTCTGATTTTAGTTTTTTTTTTTCTTTTCTTTTGCAGGTCCAAATTGTCCAGGATTTTTCAAGTTTGTCCGGTGGGATTGGAAAGGAAACATTGCCATGGAGTTATAAGAAGCATCGTTTGGGAGGTTCGTATATGTCAGTAGGTTTGTATATACATTTAGTTTTCTGTTGTTGTTAATTTATTTTGTTCTTTTTTAGGGATATTGTCAGTATACCGTTGCTACCAGGAAAAGGTGGAATTTAAGGGTCACGATTTTGACCTTTTGCCGGGTCAGCAGCGCCGCACTTGGAATTCGTAAGGACGAGAAGGCATCCCAATATGGAAACGGCATCAAAACATTTTAGGTTTTTAATGTTTTAGGTGCCGAAATCATTGTTTTTCATTTCGCCGAGTCGGGAAATAGTAAGTTGCGTGGTTTTGTGTTTTTATAAATTTGTTTTATAATTTGTTTTATAATTTTACAGGGATTTTGACTGTATACCGTTGCTGCCAGGGAGAAGTCGAATTCAAGGGTCGCAAGATTGACCTTTTGCCGGGTTAGCAGCGGCGCACCTAGAGTTCAGAAGGACGAGGGGGCATCCCAACATGGAAATGGCATCAAAACATTATACATTTTTAATGTTTTAGGTGCCAAAAACATCGTTTTCCGTTGCGCCGAGTCGGGAAGTAGTAGTTTGCGCAGTTTATGCATTTATTAATTTATTTTATTCTTTTTCAGGGATATTGTCAGTATACCGTTGCTACCAGGAAAAAGTTGAATTCAAGGGTCACGATTTCGACCTTTTGCCGGGTTTGTCCGGTGGGATTGGAAAGGAAACATTGCCATGGAGTTATAAGAAGCATCGTTTGGGAGGTTCGTATATGTCAGTAGGTTTGTATATACATTTAGTTTTCTGTTGTTGTTAATTTATTTTGTTCTTTTTTAGGGATATTGTCAGTATACCGTTGCTACCAGGAAAAGGTGGAATTTAAGGGTCACGATTTTGACCTTTTGCCGGGTCAGCAGCGCCGCACTTGGAATTCGTAAGGACGAGAAGGCATCCCAATATGGAAACGGCATCAAAACATTTTAGGTTTTTAATGTTTTAGGTGCCGAAATCATTGTTTTTCATTTCGCCGAGTCGGGAAATAGTAAGTTGCGTGGTTTTGTGTTTTTATAAATTTGTTTTATAATTTGTTTTATAATTTTACAGGGATTTTGACTGTATACCGTTGCTGCCAGGGAGAAGTCGAATTCAAGGGTCGCAAGATTGACCTTTTGCCGGGTTAGCAGCGGCGCACCTAGAGTTCAGAAGGACGAGGGGGCATCCCAACATGGAAATGGCATCAAAACATTATACATTTTTAATGTTTTAGGTGCCAAAAACATCGTTTTCCGTTGCGCCGAGTCGGGAAGTAGTAGTTTGCGCAGTTTATGCATTTATTAATTTATTTTATTCTTTTTCAGGGATATTGTCAGTATACCGTTGCTACCAGGAAAAAGTTGAATTCAAGGGTCACGTTTTTTGACGTTTCTGGTGAAAGTACGGAAGACAGAATGATGATTTCTGCCCCGCATCCACGCATTTATTTGCCTATGATTACACAGGGTGCAATATCTAGGTACAATTATTTTCGTTTTTGAATTTGTACAATGTTGGGGATGAGTGTGAGGGTTGGACAGGTGTGGTAAATATACATGATTTGGTATTTTCTTAATTATAAACATTGCGTGGATGGTAACATTAACATATGGTTTTTGGTTTGTTTACATTTTCAGAATTTCAGACAATTTGCGTAAGTCAATTTATTTGAGCTTAAAATTACTTTTATTTATATTTTTAGGTACCCCCGCCAGAGGGACGGAAGCACCGAGCCTCAGAGTCTTTTCCGGTGGGGAATGGGAGCTGCTTGTCCCAGTTATTTGCAGCCGCAGGCTGCGCGCAACTTTCGAATTTGAGTTGGGCCAGCCTTTCAGGTAAGTAGTTTTGATGGTGGAATTTTTGCCGGCTGTCCAAAGTGGTACTTTTTACCACCACAGCGGCCGTTGTTTTGCTTTTGAGTTTGAATTTTAGTTTCACCAGTCGTCAGAGTTTCTTTTTCGTGTGAAGATCCCGCGCCGCCGTCAATTTGGATTTTAGTTTGCAGGAGGCTGTCAACCCGCCCGTGGGTCTCATCGCCAGCAGTTTCACCAGTCGTCAGTGTTTTGTTTTCGTGTGCAGATCCCGCGCCGCCGTCAATTTAAATTTAAGTTTGCAGGAGGCTGTAAACCCGCCCGTGGGTCTCATCGCCAGCCGTCAAATGGTCGAAAGCGAAGTGGATTCCCGCGCCGCCGTCTTATTCCAGGGTCCAGGGAGTTGCTGCATTTCAGCTGGAGTTCTTCAATGCGTAGTGAATTCCCGCGTCGCCGTCCCATTCCAGGGTCCAGAGAGTTGCTGCACTTCAGCTGGAGTTCATCGATGTGTCGGCGAGAGCGTCGTCATTGCTTTGGAGTCACCAGGGTCGTCGCTTCTGTGGGTCGTCTCGCCAGGGAAAGGAGGCATCTTATGGACGTCGGGCCAAGATGCTTTGCTTTGGGCCGACGCTCGTAAATGTCCATGGAATTGGATGCAGAAAATTGGATTAGATAAGTATATCTATGTGTTTAGTTTTGTTTTGTCTGTTTTAGTTTTGTCTTTTCTTTTGCAGGTCCAATTTGTCCAGGATTTTTAAGATTTGTCCGGTGGGATTTGGGAAGGAAAGCGATGCCATGGATTTATAAGAAGCGTCGTTGGGGAGGTTCGTATACGTCAGTGGGTTTGTATATACATTTAGTGTTCTGTTGTTGTTAATTAATTATGTACTTTTTCAGGGATATTTTCATTATACCGCTACTGTTATAAAGGTCGAATTTGAGGGTCACAATTTTGGCCTTTTGTTGGGCCGGCAGCGCCACACCCAGAGTTCAGAAGGGCGAGGGGGCATTCCGACATGGAAACGGCATCAAAACATTTTTGGTTTTTAATGTTTTAGATGCCAAAGTCGTCGTTTTTCATTTCGCCGAGTCGGGAAGTAGTAAGTTGCGTGGTTTTATGCTTTTGTAATTTGTTTTATAATTAGTTTTATAATTTTTCAGGGATTTTGTCTGTTTACCGTTGCTGCCAGGAAAAAGTCGAATTCAAGGGTCGCGAGATTGACCTTTTGCCGGGTCAGCAGCGGCGCACCTAGGGTTCAGAAGGACGAGGGTGAACCCCAACATGGAGACGGCATCCAAACATTATAGGATTTTAATGTTTTAGGTGCCAATAGCTTCGGTTTTCGTTGCGCCTAGTAGGGAAGTAGTAGGTTTCGTAGTTTTATGCTTTTATTAATATGCTTTTCTTTTTCAGGGATATTGTCAGTGTTATCGTTGCTACCAGAAAAAGTCGAAATTCAAGGGTCACGATTTTGACCTTTTGCCGGGTCGGCAGCGCCGCACCAAGGGTCAATAAAATCGAGGGGGCTTCCTGGAATAGGGACGGCATCAAAACATTGTGGATTTTTATATATATAATTATATAATGCTCTGTTTTATGTTTTGATTAAAGTATTTCAATCTTTAACGGAGATTTTGTCGATATTGCATTTCTGGAGGAAAAAAGTCAATTATAGAGGTTACGATTTCGACCTTTTGCCGGGTCGGCAGCACCACGCCTAGGGTCTGTAAAAACGGGGGGGAATCCCAATAAGGAAACTGCATCAAAACATTGTATGTTTTTGTGTTATGAGTGTCAAGAAGTTAGTTTGTCCATTACGCCCAGTCGGGTCGTCTTTTGTCGTCAAGTATGGCTTTCGTAGAGATTGCAGCTGCTGTTTTGGGACATTTCAAAGGAATTGCAGCAAAAAATTCAGATAAGTGACGTTGTGCATACGCTGCTGCAATGAGTCGACTTAAATTCATCATGTTTTTGCTGCGCGTTGATCCTTCTCCTGTCCATCAGCTTCCAGATTCGTCTATGCTGGTCCTAGTGGGTGGCATCCTTCACGTCTTCATCGTGGGGGTCAGCAGGAATACGTCGTCAAGAGGTTTATTCGTCCGGATTTCTTGCTTGTATAATTAAGGCCATTAATATATCAATTTTCTTTTCCAGGTTGTCAACTCTATTTGCCAGTTTAATGACTGGGTCGTCGGGTTGGCTATTTTCTGGAAAAGTGTTGATATTTTGTGGTGAGGGCGTCGTCTCCTTGACTATCTTTGGCTTTAGATTTGCCAAGGCAGCTCTGCTCGTTGTCGGGGGCTGTCGTCTTTTCCCTGTCTGTGCTCCATAGCTTTTTCTACGTTTTTTTGTTCCTTACGAATCCCGTTCTGGAATTTTTCCAGATGCCTTTGCGCTGGGTTTTTAGTCATATTTGGGGCCTTTACCTTAGGATTGGTCCTGCTATTTGTGGAGGCCTTGTTTGTACTCCGGCGCCATTTATTTAGGCGTTTTTGGATGGCAATTTCATGTGAAGAAAGGTACGGTAGGTTTGGCCTACTATCCTTTACATTTTGCCGGAACGGGTTCATTGCAGACTTCCTGGCGGCTTCCTTTCGGGCTTCGGCCATTTCGGTACTATAGGGTAGTCGGGGGGTCTTGTTGAAAGGGGGAGGGGGCTGCCGTTCGTTATTGTTGCTTTTTGCGTCCATTATTGTCCTAATTTTGTGAAAATCTATCCTGTTGACTGCTAATTTTTGCTTCTCTGCCTTATAGGCAGGGCACCCCTTATATGCGCTAATGTGGTTTCCTTGGCAGTTTGAACAGGTGGCGGGGGTTGATCTTGGCTTAGTGCACTCACTAGACCAATGCTGGCCAGCGCACTTCATGCACCTTGGGGGCTTCATACATGTGTTCCTAGCATGCCTGAAACCCTGGCACCTGAAACACTGGACCGGTTCCCTCGTCCTGTTTTTCCTTTCAATTTCCACTTTTTGACCTCCTAGCTGTTTTATGGAGAGGATCTTAAGGTGGCTTCCGTCCATAGCCGAGACAATTTCTATCTCATGCATCCGCATCGGACCACCAGTTGCAGGATTTGTCATGTTCCTTGTGAACTTAGTCTGGTGGCCGAGCTTCTGCAGCTCGCTGGTGATCCACGAGCAAGGGGTAGAGGGGTGCAGGTGGCGAATAACAACTCTGAAACCCCTTTCAGATTTATTCTGGTTTGAATAGAATGGGATACCACTTTTAGCTAGTATGTCTTTAATTGTTCTATGTGCAGTCAAGTCTTTCGCCTGAATAGTAACACCGTTTCCTATAGACGTTTTTGTTGTAAAACTGTCTACCCCTGCTGAGTAATTTAGCTTTTCCAATAGTGGCACGATTTCCCTAACATTTTCTATATGAATAGGGGGGCCCTGCGGCTCTGTGGAACTATTTGCCACGGGGGCAGTTCGGTAGCCGAATTTTTAGGGGGAGGGGGGGCAATTTCAGTTTGCGCCGGTGCGCTGCGTGCAGAGGCCTTTTCACTCTCGACTGGGTGGCGGGGGGCTTTTATTTCCTCGACAATACTTTTGGCCGCCTTACTTTTAAAGATGGGGGTGGCTAGGGGGGGAAAGGGTTTGGGGTCGCAAAATTGGTGGGCACACATGCTTTTTTATTGGGCGTTTTATAGCTAAAGCTATCCATGTCCATGTTGGTATTTGTGCGCTTGCCCGGGGTTTTCGTAATTGGTGCCGGATCAGGGGATGCCACAATTCCTGGACCGGTTCCGGCCACCACTTCCGAAAAACTCATAGGCAGTGCGTTCGTGCTATTGGGAGGTGAATTAAAAAGGTCCCGCTTGGCTGCAGGCCGGTTGAGGGTTCTGGATGCAGATGTGTTACCCATAGAGTGTGTAGTGGTGACTTTGAAATTTAAATTAGCCTGAACAGGGGAACACAAAGAAGCGCCTTTCAGTTGGGGGGAGATGCTTTTATTTTTGTAGTTTCCGCGAGAATGGTGGGTTTCTTTTTTAAGCTTAGTTTGGAGATGTCAGGTTTAGGATAAAAGTTTTGGAAAAAAGTATTGCGAGTTATAAATTTATGTTGTGTTTCACCTTGGTTGTGGTCCCTGCTATTGTCATATATATTGGCTAGTTTATGTAGTGTGTCAGCATTTGCAAGCGCGGGACTTTTTGAGCGGCTGTTTGTGCTTATGTTAATAACCTTGCTTGTGTGTGTAGGTGAGAGAGAGTGAGGGGAAATGCTTTTAGAGCCAATTTTTGTAGATGTGCTGAGGTTTCTCTCCATGCTGTTGTCTTCATGTGTGGGGAAAGGGAAATTTCTGAGAGCGCCGCTCTTTTTGTCATCCGTGTTGGTGTTAGTGGTTTCAGCTGCATTGGTGTTGTGAGCTGTTGTCAATTTTTTCCCCCTATTTGTATGTGTGATAGAAAGAGGGGAAACCACTGGACCATTTGAGACGCTACTTTTGGCGCCAGCTGTTTCTTTATTAGTATTAGTAAGGAAGAGCGGGTCTTTTTGGGCATTTTTATTTTCTCTATTCTCTTTCCCCTTATATGTAAGTGAATTTATAATTTTTATAGCAGCCTCGGAAGGGTTTTTTAGACTGTTAATTGCAGAGTTGGAAGACGATTTTTTCATGTTTATTATACTGATATTAAACTGGGAGTTGTTAGAATTATTGGACATGGGCGAGATTTCCAGGTAGAAAGGGGTATTTTGACTTTCTGGGCTCGAGAAAAGAGAGAGCACCTCATCATTTGAAGAGTCGTCAGAGAGAATTACTTGGGCCATAATATTTGCTGACTATATGTAAAGGAACGATACTTTTTGTGGTTTTGACGTTTCTGGTGAAAGTACGGAGACAGAATGATTTATTTCTGCCCCGCATCCACGCATTTATTTGCCTGTGATTACACAGAGTGCAATATCTAGGTACAATTATTTTCGTTTTTGAATTTGTACATTTGTGGGGATGAGTGTGAGGGTTGGACAGGTGTGGTAAGTATACATGGTTTGGTATTTTCTTACTTATAAACATTGCGTGGATGGTAACATTAACATATGGTTTTTGTTTGTTTACATTTTAAAGGTTTAGGAAATTTGCATTTGTCAATTAATTTAAGTTTTAAAATTTTGTTTTGTTTCTATTTTCAGATGCCCCCGCCAGAAGGACGGAAGCATCGAGCCTCAGGAGTCATTGCCGGTGGGGAAAGGGAGTTGTTTGTCCCAGTTATTTGGAGCCGCAGATATTTGGAGCCGCGGGCTGCGCGCCAATTTTAAAAAGAGTTGGGCCAGCGTTTCTGGTATGTATTCATGGTGTAAATTTAAGCCGGCTGTCGAATGTGGTACTTTTTACCACCACAGCGGCCGTTATTTTGCGTTTGAGTATTCATTTTTGTTACAGCAATTTCACCAGTCGTCAGTGTTTTTATTTTCGTGTTTAGATCCCGCGCCGCCGTCAGTTTAGATTTTAATTTGCAGGAGGCTGCCAACCCGCCCATGGGTCTCATCGCCAGCCTTCAAATGGACCAAATCGCAGTGGATTCCCGCGCCGCCGTCTTATTCCGAGGTCCAGGGAGTTGCTGCATTTCAGCTGGAGTTCTTCGGTGCGTAGTGGATTCCCGCGTCGCCGTCTTATTCGAGGGTCCAGGGAGTTGCTGCACTTCAGTTGGAGTTCATCGTGTGTCGGCGAGAGCGTCGTCATTGCTTTGGAGTCACCAGGGTCATCGCTTCTGTGGGTCGTCTCGCCAGGGAAAGGAGGCATCTTGTGGACGCCGGGCCAAGATGCTTTGCTTTGGGCCGACGCTCGTAAGTGTCCATGGAATTGGATGCAGAAAATTGGATTAGATAAGTATATCTATGTGTTTAGTTTTGTTTTGTCTGATTTTAGTTTTGTCTTTTCTTTTGCAGGTCCAATTCGTCCAGGATTTTTCATTTTTGTCCGGTGGGATTTGGGAAGGAATGCATTGCCTTGAATTTATAAAGAGCATCGTCGGAGGTTCGTGTTTGTCAGTGAGTTTGTAAATGCATTTAGTTTTCTGTTGTTGTTAGTTTATTTTGCTCTTTTTCAGGGATATTGTCAGTATGCCGTTGCTACCAAGAAAAGGTGGAATTTAAGGGTCAAGATTTTGACCTTTTGCCGGGTCAACAGCGCCGCACTTGGAATTCGTAAGGACGAGAGGGCTTCCCAACTTGGAAACGGCATCAAAACATTTTAGTTTTTTAATGTTTTAGGTGCCGAAATCGTCGTTTTTCATTTCGCCGAGTCGGGAAATGGTAAGTTGCGTGATTTTATGTTTTTATAAATTTGTTTTTTTAATTTGTTTTATGATTTTACAGGGATTTTGTCTGTATGCCGTTGCTGCCAGAAAAAAGTCGATTTCAAGGGTCGCGAAATTGACCTTTTGCCGGGTCAGCAGCGGCGCACCTAGGGTCAAGAAGGACGAGGGTGCACCCCAACATGGAGACGGCATCCAAACATTATAGGATTTTTATATTTTAGATGACAAAAGCTTCGTTTTTCGTTGCGCCTAGTAGGGAAGTAGTAGGTTGCGTAGTTTTATGCTTTTATTAATATGTTTTTCTTTTTCAGGGATATTGTCAGTGTTATCGTTGCTACCAGAAAAAGTCGAAATTCAAGGGTAACGATTTTGACCTTTTGCCGGGTCGGCAGCGCCGCACCAAGGGTCAATAAAATCGAGTGGCTTCCTGGAAAAGGGACGGCATCAAAACATTGTGGATTTTTATATATATTATTATATAGTGCTCTGTTTTATGTTTTGATTAAAGTATTTCTATCTTTAACGGAGATTTTGTCGATATTGCATTTCTGGAGGAAAAAAGTCAATTATAGAGGTTACGATTTCGACCTTTTGCCGGGTCGGCAGCACCACGCCTAGGGTCTGTAAAAACGGGGGGGAATCCCAATAAGGAAACTGCATCAAAACATTGTATGTTTTTTGTGTTATGAGTGTCAAGAAGTTAGTTTGTCCATTACGCCCAGTCGGGTCGTCTTTTGTCGTCAAGTATGGCTTTCGTAGAGATTGCAGCTGCTGTTTTGGGACATTTCAAAGGAATTTTGACGTTTCTGGTGAAAGTACGGAAGACAGAATGATGATTTCTGCCCCGCATCCACGCATTTATTTGCCTATGATTACACAGGGTGCAATATCTAGGTACAATTATTTTCGTTTTTGAATTTGTACAATGTTGGGGATGAGTGTGAGGGTTGGACAGGTGTGGTAAATATACATGATTTGGTATTTTCTTAATTATAAACATTGCGTGGATGGTAACATTAACATATGGTTTTTGGTTTGTTTACATTTTCAGAATTTCAGACAATTTGCGTAAGTCAATTTATTTGAGCTTAAAATTACTTTTATTTATATTTTTAGGTACCCCCGCCAGAGGGACGGAAGCACCGAGCCTCAGAGTCTTTTCCGGTGGGGAATGGGAGCTGCTTGTCCCAGTTATTTGCAGCCGCAGGCTGCGCGCAACTTTCGAATTTGAGTTGGGCCAGCCTTTCAGGTAAGTAGTTTTGATGGTGGAATTTTTGCCGGCTGTCCAAAGTGGTACTTTTTACCACCACAGCGGCCGTTGTTTTGCTTTTGAGTTTGAATTTTAGTTTCACCAGTCGTCAGAGTTTCTTTTTCGTGTGAAGATCCCGCGCCGCCGTCAATTTGGATTTTAGTTTGCAGGAGGCTGTCAACCCGCCCGTGGGTCTCATCGCCAGCAGTTTCACCAGTCGTCAGTGTTTTGTTTTCGTGTGCAGATCCCGCGCCGCCGTCAATTTAAATTTAAGTTTGCAGGAGGCTGTAAACCCGCCCGTGGGTCTCATCGCCAGCCGTCAAATGGTCGAAAGCGAAGTGGATTCCCGCGCCGCCGTCTTATTCCAGGGTCCAGGGAGTTGCTGCATTTCAGCTGGAGTTCTTCAATGCGTAGTGAATTCCCGCGTCGCCGTCCCATTCCAGGGTCCAGAGAGTTGCTGCACTTCAGCTGGAGTTCATCGATGTGTCGGCGAGAGCGTCGTCATTGCTTTGGAGTCACCAGGGTCGTCGCTTCTGTGGGTCGTCTCGCCAGGGAAAGGAGGCATCTTATGGACGTCGGGCCAAGATGCTTTGCTTTGGGCCGACGCTCGTAAATGTCCATGGAATTGGATGCAGAAAATTGGATTAGATAAGTATATCTATGTGTTTAGTTTTGTTTTGTCTGTTTTAGTTTTGTCTTTTCTTTTGCAGGTCCAATTTGTCCAGGATTTTTAAGATTTGTCCGGTGGGATTTGGGAAGGAAAGCGATGCCATGGATTTATAAGAAGCGTCGTTGGGGAGGTTCGTATACGTCAGTGGGTTTGTATATACATTTAGTGTTCTGTTGTTGTTAATTAATTATGTACTTTTTCAGGGATATTTTCATTATACCGCTACTGTTATAAAGGTCGAATTTGAGGGTCACAATTTTGGCCTTTTGTTGGGCCGGCAGCGCCACACCCAGAGTTCAGAAGGGCGAGGGGGCATTCCGACATGGAAACGGCATCAAAACATTTTTGGTTTTTAATGTTTTAGATGCCAAAGTCGTCGTTTTTCATTTCGCCGAGTCGGGAAGTAGTAAGTTGCGTGGTTTTATGCTTTTGTAATTTGTTTTATAATTAGTTTTATAATTTTTCAGGGATTTTGTCTGTTTACCGTTGCTGCCAGGAAAAAGTCGAATTCAAGGGTCGCGAGATTGACCTTTTGCCGGGTTTTTTGACGTTTCTGGTGAAAGTACGGAAGACAGAATGATGATTTCTGCCCCGCATCCACGCATTTATTTGCCTATGATTACACAGGGTGCAATATCTAGGTACAATTATTTTCGTTTTTGAATTTGTACAATGTTGGGGATGAGTGTGAGGGTTGGACAGGTGTGGTAAATATACATGATTTGGTATTTTCTTAATTATAAACATTGCGTGGATGGTAACATTAACATATGGTTTTTGGTTTGTTTACATTTTCAGAATTTCAGACAATTTGCGTAAGTCAATTTATTTGAGCTTAAAATTACTTTTATTTATATTTTTAGGTACCCCCGCCAGAGGGACGGAAGCACCGAGCCTCAGAGTCTTTTCCGGTGGGGAATGGGAGCTGCTTGTCCCAGTTATTTGCAGCCGCAGGCTGCGCGCAACTTTCGAATTTGAGTTGGGCCAGCCTTTCAGGTAAGTAGTTTTGATGGTGGAATTTTTGCCGGCTGTCCAAAGTGGTACTTTTTACCACCACAGCGGCCGTTGTTTTGCTTTTGAGTTTGAATTTTAGTTTCACCAGTCGTCAGAGTTTCTTTTTCGTGTGAAGATCCCGCGCCGCCGTCAATTTGGATTTTAGTTTGCAGGAGGCTGTCAACCCGCCCGTGGGTCTCATCGCCAGCAGTTTCACCAGTCGTCAGTGTTTTGTTTTCGTGTGCAGATCCCGCGCCGCCGTCAATTTAAATTTAAGTTTGCAGGAGGCTGTAAACCCGCCCGTGGGTCTCATCGCCAGCCGTCAAATGGTCGAAAGCGAAGTGGATTCCCGCGCCGCCGTCTTATTCCAGGGTCCAGGGAGTTGCTGCATTTCAGCTGGAGTTCTTCAATGCGTAGTGAATTCCCGCGTCGCCGTCCCATTCCAGGGTCCAGAGAGTTGCTGCACTTCAGCTGGAGTTCATCGATGTGTCGGCGAGAGCGTCGTCATTGCTTTGGAGTCACCAGGGTCGTCGCTTCTGTGGGTCGTCTCGCCAGGGAAAGGAGGCATCTTATGGACGTCGGGCCAAGATGCTTTGCTTTGGGCCGACGCTCGTAAATGTCCATGGAATTGGATGCAGAAAATTGGATTAGATAAGTATATCTATGTGTTTAGTTTTGTTTTGTCTGTTTTAGTTTTGTCTTTTCTTTTGCAGGTCCAATTTGTCCAGGATTTTTAAGATTTGTCCGGTGGGATTTGGGAAGGAAAGCGATGCCATGGATTTATAAGAAGCGTCGTTGGGGAGGTTCGTATACGTCAGTGGGTTTGTATATACATTTAGTGTTCTGTTGTTGTTAATTAATTATGTACTTTTTCAGGGATATTTTCATTATACCGCTACTGTTATAAAGGTCGAATTTGAGGGTCACAATTTTGGCCTTTTGTTGGGCCGGCAGCGCCACACCCAGAGTTCAGAAGGGCGAGGGGGCATTCCGACATGGAAACGGCATCAAAACATTTTTGGTTTTTAATGTTTTAGATGCCAAAGTCGTCGTTTTTCATTTCGCCGAGTCGGGAAGTAGTAAGTTGCGTGGTTTTATGCTTTTGTAATTTGTTTTATAATTAGTTTTATAATTTTTCAGGGATTTTGTCTGTTTACCGTTGCTGCCAGGAAAAAGTCGAATTCAAGGGTCGCGAGATTGACCTTTTGCCGGGTCAGCAGCGGCGCACCTAGGGTTCAGAAGGACGAGGGTGAACCCCAACATGGAGACGGCATCCAAACATTATAGGATTTTAATGTTTTAGGTGCCAATAGCTTCGGTTTTCGTTGCGCCTAGTAGGGAAGTAGTAGGTTTCGTAGTTTTATGCTTTTATTAATATGCTTTTCTTTTTCAGGGATATTGTCAGTGTTATCGTTGCTACCAGAAAAAGTCGAAATTCAAGGGTCACGATTTTGACCTTTTGCCGGGTCGGCAGCGCCGCACCAAGGGTCAATAAAATCGAGGGGGCTTCCTGGAATAGGGACGGCATCAAAACATTGTGGATTTTTATATATATAATTATATAATGCTCTGTTTTATGTTTTGATTAAAGTATTTCAATCTTTAACGGAGATTTTGTCGATATTGCATTTCTGGAGGAAAAAAGTCAATTATAGAGGTTACGATTTCGACCTTTTGCCGGGTCGGCAGCACCACGCCTAGGGTCTGTAAAAACGGGGGGGAATCCCAATAAGGAAACTGCATCAAAACATTGTATGTTTTTTGTGTTATGAGTGTCAAGAAGTTAGTTTGTCCATTACGCCCAGTCGGGTCGTCTTTTGTCGTCAAGTATGGCTTTCGTAGAGATTGCAGCTGCTGTTTTGGGACATTTCAAAGGAATTGCAGCAAAAAATTCAGATAAGTGACGTTGTGCATACGCTGCTGCAATGAGTCGACTTAAATTCATCATGTTTTTGCTGCGCGTTGATCCTTCTCCTGTCCATCAGCTTCCAGATTCGTCTATGCTGGTCCTAGTGGGTGGCATCCTTCACGTCTTCATCGTGGGGGTCAGCAGGAATACGTCGTCAAGAGGTTTATTCGTCCGGATTTCTTGCTTGTATAATTAAGGCCATTAATATATCAATTTTCTTTTCCAGGTTGTCAACTCTATTTGCCAGTTTAATGACTGGGTCGTCGGGTTGGCTATTTTCTGGAAAAGTGTTGATATTTTGTGGTGAGGGCGTCGTCTCCTTGACTATCTTTGGCTTTAGATTTGCCAAGGCAGCTCTGCTCGTTGTCGGGGGGCTGTCGTCTTTTCCCTGTCTGTGCTCCATAGCTTTTTCTACGTTTTTTTGTTCCTTACGAATCCCGTTCTGGAATTTTTCCAGATGCCTTTGCGCTGGGTTTTTAGTCATATTTGGGGCCTTTACCTTAGGATTGGTCCTGCTATTTGTGGAGGCCTTGTTTGTACTCCGGCGCCATTTATTTAGGCGTTTTTGGATGGCAATTTCATGTGAAGAAAGGTACGGTAGGTTTGGCCTACTATCCTTTACATTTTGCCGGAACGGGTTCATTGCAGACTTCCTGGCGGCTTCCTTTCGGGCTTCGGCCATTTCGGTACTATAGGGTAGTCGGGGGTCTTGTTGAAAGGGGGAGGGGGCTGCCGTTCGTTATTGTTGCTTTTTGCGTCCATTATTGTCCTAATTTTGTGAAAATCTATCCTGTTGACTGCTAATTTTTGCTTCTCTGCCTTATAGGCAGGGCACCCCTTATATGCGCTAATGTGGTTTCCTTGGCAGTTTGAACAGGTGGCGGGGGTTGATCTTGGCTTAGTGCACTCACTAGACCAATGCTGGCCAGCGCACTTCATGCACCTTGGGGGCTTCATACATGTGTTCCTAGCATGCCTGAAACCCTGGCACCTGAAACACTGGACCGGTTCCCTCGTCCTGTTTTTCCTTTCAATTTCCACTTTTTGACCTCCTAGCTGTTTTATGGAGAGGATCTTAAGGTGGCTTCCGTCCATAGCCGAGACAATTTCTATCTCATGCATCCGCATCGGACCACCAGTTGCAGGATTTGTCATGTTCCTTGTGAACTTAGTCTGGTGGCCGAGCTTCTGCAGCTCGCTGGTGATCCACGAGCAAGGGGTAGAGGGGTGCAGGTGGCGAATAACAACTCTGAAACCCCTTTCAGATTTATTCTGGTTTGAATAGAATGGGATACCACTTTTAGCTAGTATGTCTTTAATTGTTCTATGTGCAGTCAAGTCTTTCGCCTGAATAGTAACACCGTTTCCTATAGACGTTTTTGTTGTAAAACTGTCTACCCCTGCTGAGTAATTTAGCTTTTCCAATAGTGGCACGATTTCCCTAACATTTTCTATATGAATAGGGGGGGCCCTGCGGCTCTGTGGAACTATTTGCCACGGGGGCAGTTCGGTAGCCGAATTTTTAGGGGGAGGGGGGGCAATTTCAGTTTGCGCCGGTGCGCTGCGTGCAGAGGCCTTTTCACTCTCGACTGGGTGGCGGGGGGCTTTTATTTCCTCGACAATACTTTTGGCCGCCTTACTTTTAAAGATGGGGGTGGCTAGGGGGGGGAAAGGGTTTGGGGTCGCAAAATTGGTGGGCACACATGCTTTTTTATTGGGCGTTTTATAGCTAAAGCTATCCATGTCCATGTTGGTATTTGTGCGCTTGCCCGGGGTTTTCGTAATTGGTGCCGGATCAGGGGATGCCACAATTCCTGGACCGGTTCCGGCCACCACTTCCGAAAAACTCATAGGCAGTGCGTTCGTGCTATTGGGAGGTGAATTAAAAAGGTTTTTTTGACGTTTCTGGTGAAAGTACGGAAGACAGAATGATGATTTCTGCCCCGCATCCACGCATTTATTTGCCTATGATTACACAGGGTGCAATATCTAGGTACAATTATTTTCGTTTTTGAATTTGTACAATGTTGGGGATGAGTGTGAGGGTTGGACAGGTGTGGTAAATATACATGATTTGGTATTTTCTTAATTATAAACATTGCGTGGATGGTAACATTAACATATGGTTTTTGGTTTGTTTACATTTTCAGAATTTCAGACAATTTGCGTAAGTCAATTTATTTGAGCTTAAAATTACTTTTATTTATATTTTTAGGTACCCCCGCCAGAGGGACGGAAGCACCGAGCCTCAGAGTCTTTTCCGGTGGGGAATGGGAGCTGCTTGTCCCAGTTATTTGCAGCCGCAGGCTGCGCGCAACTTTCGAATTTGAGTTGGGCCAGCCTTTCAGGTAAGTAGTTTTGATGGTGGAATTTTTGCCGGCTGTCCAAAGTGGTACTTTTTACCACCACAGCGGCCGTTGTTTTGCTTTTGAGTTTGAATTTTAGTTTCACCAGTCGTCAGAGTTTCTTTTTCGTGTGAAGATCCCGCGCCGCCGTCAATTTGGATTTTAGTTTGCAGGAGGCTGTCAACCCGCCCGTGGGTCTCATCGCCAGCAGTTTCACCAGTCGTCAGTGTTTTGTTTTCGTGTGCAGATCCCGCGCCGCCGTCAATTTAAATTTAAGTTTGCAGGAGGCTGTAAACCCGCCCGTGGGTCTCATCGCCAGCCGTCAAATGGTCGAAAGCGAAGTGGATTCCCGCGCCGCCGTCTTATTCCAGGGTCCAGGGAGTTGCTGCATTTCAGCTGGAGTTCTTCAATGCGTAGTGAATTCCCGCGTCGCCGTCCCATTCCAGGGTCCAGAGAGTTGCTGCACTTCAGCTGGAGTTCATCGATGTGTCGGCGAGAGCGTCGTCATTGCTTTGGAGTCACCAGGGTCGTCGCTTCTGTGGGTCGTCTCGCCAGGGAAAGGAGGCATCTTATGGACGTCGGGCCAAGATGCTTTGCTTTGGGCCGACGCTCGTAAATGTCCATGGAATTGGATGCAGAAAATTGGATTAGATAAGTATATCTATGTGTTTAGTTTTGTTTTGTCTGTTTTAGTTTTGTCTTTTCTTTTGCAGGTCCAATTTGTCCAGGATTTTTAAGATTTGTCCGGTGGGATTTGGGAAGGAAAGCGATGCCATGGATTTATAAGAAGCGTCGTTGGGGAGGTTCGTATACGTCAGTGGGTTTGTATATACATTTAGTGTTCTGTTGTTGTTAATTAATTATGTACTTTTTCAGGGATATTTTCATTATACCGCTACTGTTATAAAGGTCGAATTTGAGGGTCACAATTTTGGCCTTTTGTTGGGCCGGCAGCGCCACACCCAGAGTTCAGAAGGGCGAGGGGGCATTCCGACATGGAAACGGCATCAAAACATTTTTGGTTTTTAATGTTTTAGATGCCAAAGTCGTCGTTTTTCATTTCGCCGAGTCGGGAAGTAGTAAGTTGCGTGGTTTTATGCTTTTGTAATTTGTTTTATAATTAGTTTTATAATTTTTCAGGGATTTTGTCTGTTTACCGTTGCTGCCAGGAAAAAGTCGAATTCAAGGGTCGCGAGATTGACCTTTTGCCGGGTCAGCAGCGGCGCACCTAGGGTTCAGAAGGACGAGGGTGAACCCCAACATGGAGACGGCATCCAAACATTATAGGATTTTAATGTTTTAGGTGCCAATAGCTTCGGTTTTCGTTGCGCCTAGTAGGGAAGTAGTAGGTTTCGTAGTTTTATGCTTTTATTAATATGCTTTTCTTTTTCAGGGATATTGTCAGTGTTATCGTTGCTACCAGAAAAAGTCGAAATTCAAGGGTCACGATTTTGACCTTTTGCCGGGTCGGCAGCGCCGCACCAAGGGTCAATAAAATCGAGGGGGCTTCCTGGAATAGGGACGGCATCAAAACATTGTGGATTTTTATATATATAATTATATAATGCTCTGTTTTATGTTTTGATTAAAGTATTTCAATCTTTAACGGAGATTTTGTCGATATTGCATTTCTGGAGGAAAAAAGTCAATTATAGAGGTTACGATTTCGACCTTTTGCCGGGTCGGCAGCACCACGCCTAGGGTCTGTAAAAACGGGGGGGAATCCCAATAAGGAAACTGCATCAAAACATTGTATGTTTTTTGTGTTATGAGTGTCAAGAAGTTAGTTTGTCCATTACGCCCAGTCGGGTCGTCTTTTGTCGTCAAGTATGGCTTTCGTAGAGATTGCAGCTGCTGTTTTGGGACATTTCAAAGGAATTGCAGCAAAAAATTCAGATAAGTGACGTTGTGCATACTTTTTTTGACGTTTCTGGTGAAAGTACGGAAGACAGAATGATGATTTCTGCCCCGCATCCACGCATTTATTTGCCTATGATTACACAGGGTGCAATATCTAGGTACAATTATTTTCGTTTTTGAATTTGTACAATGTTGGGGATGAGTGTGAGGGTTGGACAGGTGTGGTAAATATACATGATTTGGTATTTTCTTAATTATAAACATTGCGTGGATGGTAACATTAACATATGGTTTTTGGTTTGTTTACATTTTCAGAATTTCAGACAATTTGCGTAAGTCAATTTATTTGAGCTTAAAATTACTTTTATTTATATTTTTAGGTACCCCCGCCAGAGGGACGGAAGCACCGAGCCTCAGAGTCTTTTCCGGTGGGGAATGGGAGCTGCTTGTCCCAGTTATTTGCAGCCGCAGGCTGCGCGCAACTTTCGAATTTGAGTTGGGCCAGCCTTTCAGGTAAGTAGTTTTGATGGTGGAATTTTTGCCGGCTGTCCAAAGTGGTACTTTTTACCACCACAGCGGCCGTTGTTTTGCTTTTGAGTTTGAATTTTAGTTTCACCAGTCGTCAGAGTTTCTTTTTCGTGTGAAGATCCCGCGCCGCCGTCAATTTGGATTTTAGTTTGCAGGAGGCTGTCAACCCGCCCGTGGGTCTCATCGCCAGCAGTTTCACCAGTCGTCAGTGTTTTGTTTTCGTGTGCAGATCCCGCGCCGCCGTCAATTTAAATTTAAGTTTGCAGGAGGCTGTAAACCCGCCCGTGGGTCTCATCGCCAGCCGTCAAATGGTCGAAAGCGAAGTGGATTCCCGCGCCGCCGTCTTATTCCAGGGTCCAGGGAGTTGCTGCATTTCAGCTGGAGTTCTTCAATGCGTAGTGAATTCCCGCGTCGCCGTCCCATTCCAGGGTCCAGAGAGTTGCTGCACTTCAGCTGGAGTTCATCGATGTGTCGGCGAGAGCGTCGTCATTGCTTTGGAGTCACCAGGGTCGTCGCTTCTGTGGGTCGTCTCGCCAGGGAAAGGAGGCATCTTATGGACGTCGGGCCAAGATGCTTTGCTTTGGGCCGACGCTCGTAAATGTCCATGGAATTGGATGCAGAAAATTGGATTAGATAAGTATATCTATGTGTTTAGTTTTGTTTTGTCTGTTTTAGTTTTGTCTTTTCTTTTGCAGGTCCAATTTGTCCAGGATTTTTAAGATTTGTCCGGTGGGATTTGGGAAGGAAAGCGATGCCATGGATTTATAAGAAGCGTCGTTGGGGAGGTTCGTATACGTCAGTGGGTTTGTATATACATTTAGTGTTCTGTTGTTGTTAATTAATTATGTACTTTTTCAGGGATATTTTCATTATACCGCTACTGTTATAAAGGTCGAATTTGAGGGTCACAATTTTGGCCTTTTGTTGGGCCGGCAGCGCCACACCCAGAGTTCAGAAGGGCGAGGGGGCATTCCGACATGGAAACGGCATCAAAACATTTTTGGTTTTTAATGTTTTAGATGCCAAAGTCGTCGTTTTTCATTTCGCCGAGTCGGGAAGTAGTAAGTTGCGTGGTTTTATGCTTTTGTAATTTGTTTTATAATTAGTTTTATAATTTTTCAGGGATTTTGTCTGTTTACCGTTGCTGCCAGGAAAAAGTCGAATTCAAGGGTCGCGAGATTGACCTTTTGCCGGGTCAGCAGCGGCGCACCTAGGGTTCAGAAGGACGAGGGTGAACCCCAACATGGAGACGGCATCCAAACATTATAGGATTTTAATGTTTTAGGTGCCAATAGCTTCGGTTTTCGTTGCGCCTAGTAGGGAAGTAGTAGGTTTCGTAGTTTTATGCTTTTATTAATATGCTTTTCTTTTTCAGGGATATTGTCAGTGTTATCGTTGCTACCAGAAAAAGTCGAAATTCAAGGGTCACGATTTTGACCTTTTGCCGGGTCGGCAGCGCCGCACCAAGGGTCAATAAAATCGAGGGGGCTTCCTGGAATAGGGACGGCATCAAAACATTGTGGATTTTTATATATATAATTATATAATGCTCTGTTTTATGTTTTGATTAAAGTATTTCAATCTTTAACGGAGATTTTGTCGATATTGCATTTCTGGAGGAAAAAAGTCAATTATAGAGGTTACGATTTCGACCTTTTGCCGGGTCGGCAGCACCACGCCTAGGGTCTGTAAAAACGGGGGGGAATCCCAATAAGGAAACTGCATCAAAACATTGTATGTTTTTTGTGTTATGAGTGTCAAGAAGTTAGTTTGTCCATTACGCCCAGTCGGGTCGTCTTTTGTCGTCAAGTATGGCTTTCGTAGAGATTGCAGCTGCTGTTTTGGGACATTTCAAAGGAATTGCAGCAAAAAATTCAGATAAGTGACGTTGTGCATACGCTGCTGCAATGAGTCGACTTAAATTCATCATGTTTTTGCTGCGCGTTGATCCTTCTCCTGTCCATCAGCTTCCAGATTCGTCTATGCTGGTCCTAGTGGGTGGCATCCTTCACGTCTTCATCGTGGGGGTCAGCAGGAATACGTCGTCAAGAGGTTTATTCGTCCGGATTTCTTGCTTGTATAATTAAGGCCATTAATATATCAATTTTCTTTTCCAGGTTGTCAACTCTATTTGCCAGTTTAATGACTGGGTCGTCGGGTTGGCTATTTTCTGGAAAAGTGTTGATATTTTGTGGTGAGGGCGTCGTCTCCTTGACTATCTTTGGCTTTAGATTTGCCAAGGCAGCTCTGCTCGTTGTCGGGGGGCTGTCGTCTTTTCCCTGTCTGTGCTCCATAGCTTTTTCTACGTTTTTTTGTTCCTTACGAATCCCGTTCTGGAATTTTTCCAGATGCCTTTGCGCTGGGTTTTTAGTCATATTTGGGGCCTTTACCTTAGGATTGGTCCTGCTATTTGTGGAGGCCTTGTTTGTACTCCGGCGCCATTTATTTAGGCGTTTTTGGATGGCAATTTCATGTGAAGAAAGGTACGGTAGGTTTGGCCTACTATCCTTTACATTTTGCCGGAACGGGTTCATTGCAGACTTCCTGGCGGCTTCCTTTCGGGCTTCGGCCATTTCGGTACTATAGGGTAGTCGGGGGGTCTTGTTGAAAGGGGGAGGGGGCTGCCGTTCGTTATTGTTGCTTTTTGCGTCCATTATTGTCCTAATTTTGTGAAAATCTATCCTGTTGACTGCTAATTTTTGCTTCTCTGCCTTATAGGCAGGGCACCCCTTATATGCGCTAATGTGGTTTCCTTGGCAGTTTGAACAGGTGGCGGGGGTTGATCTTGGCTTAGTGCACTCACTAGACCAATGCTGGCCAGCGCACTTCATGCACCTTGGGGGCTTCATACATGTGTTCCTAGCATGCCTGAAACCCTGGCACCTGAAACACTGGACCGGTTCCCTCGTCCTGTTTTTCCTTTCAATTTCCACTTTTTGACCTCCTAGCTGTTTTATGGAGAGGATCTTAAGGTGGCTTCCGTCCATAGCCGAGACAATTTCTATCTCATGCATCCGCATCGGACCACCAGTTGCAGGATTTGTCATGTTCCTTGTGAACTTAGTCTGGTGGCCGAGCTTCTGCAGCTCGCTGGTGATCCACGAGCAAGGGGTAGAGGGGTGCAGGTGGCGAATAACAACTCTGAAACCCCTTTCAGATTTATTCTGGTTTGAATAGAATGGGATACCACTTTTAGCTAGTATGTCTTTAATTGTTCTATGTGCAGTCAAGTCTTTCGCCTGAATAGTAACACCGTTTCCTATAGACGTTTTTGTTGTAAAACTGTCTACCCCTGCTGAGTAATTTAGCTTTTCCAATAGTGGCACGATTTCCCTAACATTTTCTATATGAATAGGGGGGGCCCTGCGGCTCTGTGGAACTATTTGCCACGGGGGCAGTTCGGTAGCCGAATTTTTAGGGGGAGGGGGGGCAATTTCAGTTTGCGCCGGTGCGCTGCGTGCAGAGGCCTTTTCACTCTCGACTGGGTGGCGGGGGGCTTTTATTTCCTCGACAATACTTTTGGCCGCCTTACTTTTAAAGATGGGGGTGGCTAGGGGGGGGAAAGGGTTTGGGGTCGCAAAATTGGTGGGCACACATGCTTTTTTATTGGGCGTTTTATAGCTAAAGCTATCCATGTCCATGTTGGTATTTGTGCGCTTGCCCGGGGTTTTCGTAATTGGTGCCGGATCAGGGGATGCCACAATTCCTGGACCGGTTCCGGCCACCACTTCCGAAAAACTCATAGGCAGTGCGTTCGTGCTATTGGGAGGTGAATTAAAAAGGTCCCGCTTGGCTGCAGGCCGGTTGAGGGTTCTGGATGCAGATGTGTTACCCATAGAGTGTGTAGTGGTGACTTTGAAATTTAAATTAGCCTGAACAGGGGAACACAAAGAAGCGCCTTTCAGTTGGGGGGAGATGCTTTTATTTTTTGTAGTTTCCGCGAGAATGGTGGGTTTCTTTTTTAAGCTTAGTTTGGAGATGTCAGGTTTAGGATAAAAGTTTTGGAAAAAAGTATTGCGAGTTATAAATTTATGTTGTGTTTCACCTTGGTTGTGGTCCCTGCTATTGTCATATATATTGGCTAGTTTATGTAGTGTGTCAGCATTTGCAAGCGCGGGACTTTTTGAGCGGCTGTTTGTGCTTATGTTAATAACCTTGCTTGTGTGTGTAGGTGAGAGAGAGTGAGGGGAAATGCTTTTAGAGCCAATTTTTGTAGATGTGCTGAGGTTTCTCTCCATGCTGTTGTCTTCATGTGTGGGGAAAGGGAAATTTCTGAGAGCGCCGCTCTTTTTGTCATCCGTGTTGGTGTTAGTGGTTTCAGCTGCATTGGTGTTGTGAGCTGTTGTCAATTTTTTCCCCCTATTTGTATGTGTGATAGAAAGAGGGGAAACCACTGGACCATTTGAGACGCTACTTTTGGCGCCAGCTGTTTCTTTATTAGTATTAGTAAGGAAGAGCGGGTCTTTTTGGGCATTTTTATTTTCTCTATTCTCTTTCCCCTTATATGTAAGTGAATTTATAATTTTTATAGCAGCCTCGGAAGGGTTTTTTAGACTGTTAATTGCAGAGTTGGAAGACGATTTTTTCATGTTTATTATACTGATATTAAACTGGGAGTTGTTAGAATTATTGGACATGGGCGAGATTTCCAGGTAGAAAGGGGTATTTTGACTTTCTGGGCTCGAGAAAAGAGAGAGCACCTCATCATTTGAAGAGTCGTCAGAGAGAATTACTTGGGCCATAATATTTGCTGACTATATGTAAAGGAACGATACTTTTTGTGGTATAAATACCCTGGCTTTGGTTTTGGCGGGTCCTTTGGTACGATTCCTTTTCTTTGCTAGTCCTTCTTTGCCTCTTTTTTGCGTTCTTCCTTCTTTGCGACGTTAGCGTTCTTCTTTATGGTTCTCCTTTAAGGTTCCTCTTTATAGCTCCTCTTTATGGTTCTTCTTTATGGCTCCTCTTCTTTGTTAAAATCTGCAGCTCGCTGAGTTTGTCGATTTGTCTCAAAGTATTTCACCGAAAAAACCGAATTTATATGCTTTTTAATATGTTTATATTTAATTGTTTATTTTAGTTGTTTGTCGAATTGTTTTTGTATAAATTTTACGGGCGGGAATTTTTTGTCTTTTCACTTGTGGAGATTTTCACTTAAATGTCCCGTTTATTTTTCGTTTGCTTTGTACTTTTGATTGTATTTTAAATTGTAATTGTTATAAACAATTTTAGGCAATTTAAAATGTTTTTTATTAACTTTGCTATTTGAACTTTGCTTTTGTCTTTTCGCTTGCGGAGATTTTCACTTAACTGTCCCGTTTATTTTTCGTTTGCTTTTTACTTTCGATTGTATTTTAAATTGTAATTGTTATAAACAATTTTAGGCAATTTAAAATAATTTTTTTTTTTTTATTATTTTTTGACGTTTCTGGTGAAAGTACGGAAGACAGAATGATGATTTTTTGACGTTTCTGGTGAAAGTACGGAAGACAGAATGATGATTTCTGCCCCGCATCCACGCATTTATTTGCCTATGATTACACAGGGTGCAATATCTAGGTACAATTATTTTCGTTTTTGAATTTGTACAATGTTGGGGATGAGTGTGAGGGTTGGACAGGTGTGGTAAATATACATGATTTGGTATTTTCTTAATTATAAACATTGCGTGGATGGTAACATTAACATATGGTTTTTGGTTTGTTTACATTTTCAGAATTTCAGACAATTTGCGTAAGTCAATTTATTTGAGCTTAAAATTACTTTTATTTATATTTTTAGGTACCCCCGCCAGAGGGACGGAAGCACCGAGCCTCAGAGTCTTTTCCGGTGGGGAATGGGAGCTGCTTGTCCCAGTTATTTGCAGCCGCAGGCTGCGCGCAACTTTCGAATTTGAGTTGGGCCAGCCTTTCAGGTAAGTAGTTTTGATGGTGGAATTTTTGCCGGCTGTCCAAAGTGGTACTTTTTACCACCACAGCGGCCGTTGTTTTGCTTTTGAGTTTGAATTTTAGTTTCACCAGTCGTCAGAGTTTCTTTTTCGTGTGAAGATCCCGCGCCGCCGTCAATTTGGATTTTAGTTTGCAGGAGGCTGTCAACCCGCCCGTGGGTCTCATCGCCAGCAGTTTCACCAGTCGTCAGTGTTTTGTTTTCGTGTGCAGATCCCGCGCCGCCGTCAATTTAAATTTAAGTTTGCAGGAGGCTGTAAACCCGCCCGTGGGTCTCATCGCCAGCCGTCAAATGGTCGAAAGCGAAGTGGATTCCCGCGCCGCCGTCTTATTCCAGGGTCCAGGGAGTTGCTGCATTTCAGCTGGAGTTCTTCAATGCGTAGTGAATTCCCGCGTCGCCGTCCCATTCCAGGGTCCAGAGAGTTGCTGCACTTCAGCTGGAGTTCATCGATGTGTCGGCGAGAGCGTCGTCATTGCTTTGGAGTCACCAGGGTCGTCGCTTCTGTGGGTCGTCTCGCCAGGGAAAGGAGGCATCTTATGGACGTCGGGCCAAGATGCTTTGCTTTGGGCCGACGCTCGTAAATGTCCATGGAATTGGATGCAGAAAATTGGATTAGATAAGTATATCTATGTGTTTAGTTTTGTTTTGTCTGTTTTAGTTTTGTCTTTTCTTTTGCAGGTCCAATTTGTCCAGGATTTTTAAGATTTGTCCGGTGGGATTTGGGAAGGAAAGCGATGCCATGGATTTATAAGAAGCGTCGTTGGGGAGGTTCGTATACGTCAGTGGGTTTGTATATACATTTAGTGTTCTGTTGTTGTTAATTAATTATGTACTTTTTCAGGGATATTTTCATTATACCGCTACTGTTATAAAGGTCGAATTTGAGGGTCACAATTTTGGCCTTTTGTTGGGCCGGCAGCGCCACACCCAGAGTTCAGAAGGGCGAGGGGGCATTCCGACATGGAAACGGCATCAAAACATTTTTGGTTTTTAATGTTTTAGATGCCAAAGTCGTCGTTTTTCATTTCGCCGAGTCGGGAAGTAGTAAGTTGCGTGGTTTTATGCTTTTGTAATTTGTTTTATAATTAGTTTTATAATTTTTCAGGGATTTTGTCTGTTTACCGTTGCTGCCAGGAAAAAGTCGAATTCAAGGGTCGCGAGATTGACCTTTTGCCGGGTCAGCAGCGGCGCACCTAGGGTTCAGAAGGACGAGGGTGAACCCCAACATGGAGACGGCATCCAAACATTATAGGATTTTAATGTTTTAGGTGCCAATAGCTTCGGTTTTCGTTGCGCCTAGTAGGGAAGTAGTAGGTTTCGTAGTTTTATGCTTTTATTAATATGCTTTTCTTTTTCAGGGATATTGTCAGTGTTATCGTTGCTACCAGAAAAAGTCGAAATTCAAGGGTCACGATTTTGACCTTTTGCCGGGTCGGCAGCGCCGCACCAAGGGTCAATAAAATCGAGGGGGCTTCCTGGAATAGGGACGGCATCAAAACATTGTGGATTTTTATATATATAATTATATAATGCTCTGTTTTATGTTTTGATTAAAGTATTTCAATCTTTAACGGAGATTTTGTCGATATTGCATTTCTGGAGGAAAAAAGTCAATTATAGAGGTTACGATTTCGACCTTTTGCCGGGTCGGCAGCACCACGCCTAGGGTCTGTAAAAACGGGGGGGAATCCCAATAAGGAAACTGCATCAAAACATTGTATGTTTTTTGTGTTATGAGTGTCAAGAAGTTAGTTTGTCCATTACGCCCAGTCGGGTCGTCTTTTGTCGTCAAGTATGGCTTTCGTAGAGATTGCAGCTGCTGTTTTGGGACATTTCAAAGGAATTGCAGCAAAAAATTCAGATAAGTGACGTTGTGCATACTTTTGACGTTTCTGGTGAAAGTACGGAAGACAGAATGATGATTTCTGCCCCGCATCCACGCATTTATTTGCCTATGATTACACAGGGTGCAATATCTAGGTACAATTATTTTCGTTTTTGAATTTGTACAATGTTGGGGATGAGTGTGAGGGTTGGACAGGTGTGGTAAATATACATGATTTGGTATTTTCTTAATTATAAACATTGCGTGGATGGTAACATTAACATATGGTTTTTGGTTTGTTTACATTTTCAGAATTTCAGACAATTTGCGTAAGTCAATTTATTTGAGCTTAAAATTACTTTTATTTATATTTTTAGGTACCCCCGCCAGAGGGACGGAAGCACCGAGCCTCAGAGTCTTTTCCGGTGGGGAATGGGAGCTGCTTGTCCCAGTTATTTGCAGCCGCAGGCTGCGCGCAACTTTCGAATTTGAGTTGGGCCAGCCTTTCAGGTAAGTAGTTTTGATGGTGGAATTTTTGCCGGCTGTCCAAAGTGGTACTTTTTACCACCACAGCGGCCGTTGTTTTGCTTTTGAGTTTGAATTTTAGTTTCACCAGTCGTCAGAGTTTCTTTTTCGTGTGAAGATCCCGCGCCGCCGTCAATTTGGATTTTAGTTTGCAGGAGGCTGTCAACCCGCCCGTGGGTCTCATCGCCAGCAGTTTCACCAGTCGTCAGTGTTTTGTTTTCGTGTGCAGATCCCGCGCCGCCGTCAATTTAAATTTAAGTTTGCAGGAGGCTGTAAACCCGCCCGTGGGTCTCATCGCCAGCCGTCAAATGGTCGAAAGCGAAGTGGATTCCCGCGCCGCCGTCTTATTCCAGGGTCCAGGGAGTTGCTGCATTTCAGCTGGAGTTCTTCAATGCGTAGTGAATTCCCGCGTCGCCGTCCCATTCCAGGGTCCAGAGAGTTGCTGCACTTCAGCTGGAGTTCATCGATGTGTCGGCGAGAGCGTCGTCATTGCTTTGGAGTCACCAGGGTCGTCGCTTCTGTGGGTCGTCTCGCCAGGGAAAGGAGGCATCTTATGGACGTCGGGCCAAGATGCTTTGCTTTGGGCCGACGCTCGTAAATGTCCATGGAATTGGATGCAGAAAATTGGATTAGATAAGTATATCTATGTGTTTAGTTTTGTTTTGTCTGTTTTAGTTTTGTCTTTTCTTTTGCAGGTCCAATTTGTCCAGGATTTTTAAGATTTGTCCGGTGGGATTTGGGAAGGAAAGCGATGCCATGGATTTATAAGAAGCGTCGTTGGGGAGGTTCGTATACGTCAGTGGGTTTGTATATACATTTAGTGTTCTGTTGTTGTTAATTAATTATGTACTTTTTCAGGGATATTTTCATTATACCGCTACTGTTATAAAGGTCGAATTTGAGGGTCACAATTTTGGCCTTTTGTTGGGCCGGCAGCGCCACACCCAGAGTTCAGAAGGGCGAGGGGGCATTCCGACATGGAAACGGCATCAAAACATTTTTGGTTTTTAATGTTTTAGATGCCAAAGTCGTCGTTTTTCATTTCGCCGAGTCGGGAAGTAGTAAGTTGCGTGGTTTTATGCTTTTGTAATTTGTTTTATAATTAGTTTTATAATTTTTCAGGGATTTTGTCTGTTTACCGTTGCTGCCAGGAAAAAGTCGAATTCAAGGGTCGCGAGATTGACCTTTTGCCGGGTCAGCAGCGGCGCACCTAGGGTTCAGAAGGACGAGGGTGAACCCCAACATGGAGACGGCATCCAAACATTATAGGATTTTAATGTTTTAGGTGCCAATAGCTTCGGTTTTCGTTGCGCCTAGTAGGGAAGTAGTAGGTTTCGTAGTTTTATGCTTTTATTAATATGCTTTTCTTTTTCAGGGATATTGTCAGTGTTATCGTTGCTACCAGAAAAAGTCGAAATTCAAGGGTCACGATTTTGACCTTTTGCCGGGTCGGCAGCGCCGCACCAAGGGTCAATAAAATCGAGGGGGCTTCCTGGAATAGGGACGGCATCAAAACATTGTGGATTTTTATATATATAATTATATAATGCTCTGTTTTATGTTTTGATTAAAGTATTTCAATCTTTAACGGAGATTTTGTCGATATTGCATTTCTGGAGGAAAAAAGTCAATTATAGAGGTTACGATTTCGACCTTTTGCCGGGTCGGCAGCACCACGCCTAGGGTCTGTAAAAACGGGGGGGAATCCCAATAAGGAAACTGCATCAAAACATTGTATGTTTTTTGTGTTATGAGTGTCAAGAAGTTAGTTTGTCCATTACGCCCAGTCGGGTCGTCTTTTGTCGTCAAGTATGGCTTTCGTAGAGATTGCAGCTGCTGTTTTTTTGACGTTTCTGGTGAAAGTACGGAGACAGAATGATTTATTTCTGCCCCGCATCCACGCATTTATTTGCCTGTGATTACACAGAGTGCAATATCTAGGTACAATTATTTTCGTTTTTGAATTTGTACATTTGTGGGGATGAGTGTGGGGGTTGGACAGGTGTGGTAAGTATACATGGTTTGGTATTTTCTTACTTATAAACATTGCGTGGATGGTAACATTAACATATGGTTTTTGTTTGTTTACATTTTTAAGGTTTAGGAAATTTGCATTTGTCAGTTAATTTAAGTTTTAAAATTTGTATTGTTTCTATTTTCAGATGCCCCCGCCAGAAGGACGGAAGCATCGAGCCTCGGGAGTCATTGCCGGTGGGGAAAGGGAGTTGTTTGTCCCAGTTATTTGGAGCCGCAGGCTGCGCGCCAGTTTAAAAAGAGTTGGGCCAGCGTTTCTGGTATGTATTCATGGTGTGAATTTAAGCCGGCTGTCAAATGTGGTACTTTTTACCACCACAGCGGCCGTTATTTTGCGTTTGAGTATTCATTTTTGTTACAGCAATTTCACCAGTCGTCAGTGTTTTTATTTTCGTGTTTAGATCCCGCGCCGCCGTCAATTTAGGTTTAGTTTACAGGAGGCTGCCAACCCGCCCATGGGTCTCATCTCCAGCCGTCAAATGGTCCAAAGCGCAGTAGATTCCCGCGCCGCCGTCTTATTCCTAGGTCCAGGGAGTTGCTGCATTTCAGCTGGAGTTCTTCAATGCGTAGTGGATTCCCGCGTCGCCGTTTTAATCCAGGGTCCAGGGAGTTGCTGCACATCAGCTGGAGTTCATCAATGTGTCGGCGAGAGCGTCGTCATTGCTTTGGAGTCACCAGGGTCGTCGCTTCTGTGGGTCGTCTCGCCAGGGAAAGGAGGCATCTTATGGACGCCGGGCCAAGATGCTTTGCTTTGGGCCGACGCTCGTAAATGTCCATGGAATTGGATGCAGAAAATTGGATTAGATAAGTATATCTATGTGTTTAGTTTTGTTTTGTCTGATTTTAGTTTTTGTCTTTTCTTTTGCAGGTCCAGATTGTCCAGGATTTTAAATTTGTCCAGTGGGATTTGGAAAGGAAAGCGATGCCATGGATTTATAAGAAGCATCGTTGGGGAAGTTCATGTATGTCGGTAGGTTTGTATATACATTTAGTGTTCTGTTGATGTTAGTTAATTTTGTACTTTTTCAGGGATATTTTCATTATACCACTACTATTATAAAGAGGTCGAATTTGAGGGTCACCATTTTGGCCTTTTGCCGGGCCGGCAGCACCACACCCAGAATTCAGAAGGGCGAGGGGGCATTCCGACATGGAAACGGCATCAAAACATTATACGTTTTTAATGTTTTAGGTGCCAAAGACATCGTATTCTGTTGCGTCTAGTAGGTAAGTTGTAGATTTCGTCGTTTTATGCTTTTATTGATTTGTTATTCTTTTTCAGGGATATTGTAGTTGCTACCGGGAAAAAAGTTGAATTCAGGGGTCACGATTTTGACCTTTTGCCGGGTCGGCAGCGCCGCACCAAGGGTCAATAAAATCGAGGGTGCTTCTTGACATGGGGACGGCATCGAAAATTTTGTGCATTTTTATATATATTATTATATATTACACTGTTATGTGTTTTGATTAAATTATTACAATCTTTAACGGAGATTTCGTCAATATTGCATTTCTGAGGGAAAAAAAGTCAGTTTTAGAGGTTTCTATTTCGACCTTTTGCCGGGTCGGCGGCACCACTCCTAGGGTCTGTAAAAACGTGGGGGAATCCCAAATAAGGAGACTGCGTCAAAACATTGCCTGTTTTTTGTGTTCTAAGTGTCAAAAAGTTGGTTTGTCCATTACGCCAAGTCGGGTCGTCTTTTGTCATCGAGTACAGCTTTCGGGGAGATTGCCGCTGATTGCTTCAGGACCTTACAAAGGATCTACAGCAAAAGGATCTGCAGCAAAAGGTTCAGATAAGTGACGTTGTGCATACTCTGCTGCAATAAGTCGACTTAGTTTCGTCATGTTTTTGCCGCACGTAGATCCTTCGCGTGTCCGTCTGCTTCTAGATTCATCTTTGTTAGTCTTGTTAGGTGACATCCTTCATATGCGCTTCGTCGGAATCAGCAGGGATGAGTCGTCGAGGGGGTACTTCGTCCGTGTTTCGCAGGTCATTAGGATAGAGATGAGGGCACTTTGCTGTCGCTTGGGTATTATTGTTTCAGTGAAATAGCCCGCATCCATAGCTTTAATGTAGATTTTGAGTAATGAGAATAAAGAGCAGTTAAGCATTTCAAATACGTAATATTCAGCCATAACTTCCTCCCTTTTTTTTTTGTATGAGCTGCATTTTTTGGGGAGCGGTTTGTGTCGACGTTTGTTAGGGTTCGTAGTCAGGGATGACTAGTTTGATCACTGTGGGGGGTTGGCCGAGCATTAGTTCCATGACCCTTTCTTTGGTGATCATTCCTTTTTTGTACATTTTGCTGAATTTGTTTATGAGTAATTCGCACCATCTATCTGGTGGTCCTTTCTCCAGGGCTTTTTTCCTTTCTTCTTTTTCCCTTTCCTTCCTTTCCTCCTCTGCTTTACAGTCTCTCGCTTCCATTTCTTCGTCATCCAGTTGAAGAAGAGTAGGAAGGGTCTGTCTATAGTCGTACCTTAATTTAGAGACTATTTCTAATTCCTCTATATCCGTGTAACTGTATAGTGATTTGTACGTGGGTTCGTCAGGAGGCTTTGGGATGTTTTGTAGGAGAGGCAGTAGGTATTTTGTGTATTGATTTACATACCTAGTTCTACTTGCTGCCAGTCTAATGGGCTTGTAGGATTTTGTCAGTAGTTCTTTTATTAGTGGGTTTTCGTGGTCGGCAATAGAGTTGGCATATCGTTTGCTGGCTTGGTCAAATACTTCGTCAAAGGATTTTATTTTATATTTTTCCCTAATTGTTGATTGTTTGGTGTATCTGTTTGCATTTATGATCCTTCTTATGAGTTTGTTTTCTAGGGTTTGTATTTTTTTGGTTTGGGTGGCTGATGTGAGGGACCCCCAGATCGCAATGGCATAATGCCATATGGGGGAAATAATTTGCTTCCACAGGAGTAGTTTTGTCTTTTTAGGTAGGTGGCTATTTTTACCTATAATCCATTCCAGTCTTTTATATGCGGCTATAATTTTCCCTTTTAGCAGGATGAGGTGCGCCCCAAAAGTCAGCTTACGATCAAGTATAACTCCAAGATAGCCGTGTTTGCTGAGTTTGGTGGCCCTTTGCCCGTCAACGGTAGGGGGGGTGTAAATGTTTTCTGTTTTTTCTTTAAGGGAAAATAAGACGTGGCCTGTCTTCTTTCCATTTATTGCAATATCCCATTTCTTTGCCCATCTACAAAATTTATTTATGTACGTTTGATTTATGTTTATTGCGGTCCGAGGGTTGTTTGAGCGGCTTATAATTATGGTGTCGTCTGCATAGGTTGCGAGGATGATATTCTTAGGTTGGTAGTCAGGTAGAGATATGTTGCGAATGTATCCTTTAAGGATAGGGGGTGGCATGTCCGATGTGTATATTGAGTACAGGACTGGTCCCAGAATACTGCCTTGAGGCACTCCCGCATTGATGGTGCCAATTCTGGAGGACGTTTCGTTGTTGACTCTGACCTGGAAAGTCCTGTCTGTCAGATATGATTCCAGTAGTATGAACAACTGATTTGGGATGAGTTTTGTTAGTTTAAGGAGTAGTCCGTCGTGCCATACTCTGTCGAATGCTTCCGTTATGTCTAGGAAAGTGGCTGAGCATACTTCCTTTTCCTCGTAGGCTTCTAGGATGAATTTTGTGACTCTGGCTAGTTGATGTTCCGCCCCGTGCCCTTTTCTAAAACCAAATTGGTGATTTGGGATTGCTTTGGAGAAGGATTCGATTTTAAATAGTCTGTTTAGGATAATGCGCTCGAAAATCTTGGATAGTCCAGAGAGCAGACTAATGGGTCGGTAGGAGTTAAGAAGTGAAGGCGATTTTCCGGGTTTTAAAATCATGGAAATACAGGCATGCTTCCACTTTTTTGGAAAGTAGCCAGTGTTAAGCATTTTATTATAAATGAGGATGAGGTAAATCTTGGCCTTTTTTGGGAGGTTGCCAATGACCTTGTTGCTTATGTTGTCAGCGCCCGGGGCTTTCTTTGGTTCTAGGGATTTGATCAGCACGTCCAGTTCGGCTAGAGTAACAGGTTGGGGTCTGCTGCTGCCTGATTCGTCCCGCAGCTTCATTGATTTGTATTTGTCCAATTCTTTTTTGATGTTTTCCCGGTCGTCAGTGTTGTTCCTTTGGTTTGCCTTGAAGCGCGATTCTAGATGGGAGGCGAATGCTTCCGCTCTTTCCTCAAGCGTCCTAGTCCAGGGGCTAGCTGACCTTGAGCTTGTGCAGTCGACGTCCTTCTTCAGTGGCCAGATGGGTTGCGGCTGTTTCTTGACATCATTGGTCCATTTCCATAGTTTCTGCATCCTATATCTGTCTGTTGGGTCGATGTGTTGTAGCTTAGTGTTGATTTGGCTTGTTTTGATTTTTCTTATTTCCTTTGCCAGTCTGTTTTGCGCTGCCTTGAACCACCTTTTAGCTTCTTCCGTTCCTGCTGATCTGAAGATCCTATTTAACTCCTTTTTTTCTTCCAGAAGACGAGAGGTAGCAGTATCCAGATTGGAGTTTGTTTCCTTCCTTCGGAAATTTTCTATTGGGTTGTTTTGATGGCGATTTTTGGGGGTGGCTTCGCTGGCTGCAGATTTTATGTTATTGAGAAAGATATCAATGCAATCGTCAATGTCCTGTCCAGTCCGTATCTCTGTATTTAGAAGCATTTTATCTTCTAGAATTTTCTTGAATTTAGTCATGTTTGTGTTCCTATTTAATATAGCATTAGTTGTCTTTTTGAAATGTACTTCGTCAGGATTGAGGATGATTTGGATCGGGAGGTGGTCGGAACTGAGGTCATTGGAGGAGAAGGTCCTTGAGATTCGTTTTCGGAGGCCCTTGCATATAGCAAAGTCAAGGGCAGACGGTTGTTTTCTCCTATCGAAAGGAAAATGGGTGGCTTGTCCGGTGGCGACTACGTCGAGGCCTTTATTTTGCATAATAGCCTGCATTAGAGATCTACCCCTTGCGCAGGATGAGTAGTTTCCCCAGCACCTGTGCTTGCTGTTCCAGTCGCCGCCAAGGATAAATTTGGACTTGCCTTCCAGCAGCGTTTCAAAGTGGCTGAAGAGCTTTTGGAAGTTTTCTGGAGTCCACTTATACACCGGCGGGCAATAGATTGGGGCAACAATTGTCATGTTTGCGCGGATGCAGTTTGAGGGGATTAGGGCTATGGGTGCACTTTGCAAGAACTCTGTCTCGATGGGATTTAGGCAGGTGTGTCGGACAGATTGGCTGACAATGGTGGCCGTGCCGCCTTTCCTGTGTGCTGTTGGGTTTTGTGCGAGGTAGGTGTGGAAACCTTTGAAGTTGAGTATCGTGGAATTCCGTTCTAGCTTAGTTTCTGTAACCATCATGATCTGGATACCCTCTTTTTTTATGAAGGCTTCCAGCTCGTCTTTTTTGTTGGAGACTCCACAGGAGTTCCAATACCCTATTTTGAGGGTATTGATAGAGTGTGTATTGTTAGTGTTTGATGTCATGGTGCTAGTTTATTTTGCGTAGATTTGTATGGTTTATGGTTTAT
Organism: Drosophila santomea; assembly: GCF_016746245.2. NCBI lineage: Eukaryota > Metazoa > Arthropoda > Insecta > Diptera > Drosophilidae > Drosophila > Drosophila santomea. Next base: position 67,970 of record NW_025319023.1, read on the forward strand.
GGTTTTTAGGAGGACATGGGATGTACTGTGGTCAGATTTTTGTTGGTTCCGAGGCTTTTGAAAAGGAGTTCCGTTAATGCGTCAATTTTCTTCTCCATTGTCAGTACGCGTTGCGCAAGGTTCAGGTCATCAGGAGGTCCTCTTTGCGAGTGCTTTTGCCCGGCCTCAGGCTCGACGGTGGCTTCCTTTATCGTTCTTGGTCTGAAGTTTAGTCTGGCAGCTCTGCTTGTTGTTGGCGGGCTGCCATCATCACCCCTCCTGGAGCTTGTCGTCATTCCATCGCGGGCTTGGTCTTTGGTATCACTCCTTTCCTTGCGTAGCTTGTCGTTGAAGGCCTCGAGGTGTCTTTGTGCCGGGTTTCTTGGGGTCTTTGGGGGTCGCGGCTTGGAATTGTCCTTAGAGCTTATCCTATTTTTTGTGGGTCCCTTGTCCGCATTTCGGCGCCATTTATTCAGCCGTTTTTGAATGGCGGCATCGTGTGTTGTAGGTCGTATATGATATGGTCTGACATCCTTAATATTTTGCCGGAAAGGATTCATTTCAAATTTCCTGGCGGCTTCCTTTCGGGCTTCGGCTGCTTTGGTGCTATATGGTAGTCGGGGGGTTTTGTTGAAGGGGAGGGGGGGCTGTCGTTCGTAATTGTTCGTTTTAGCGTCCATCGTTGTCCTAATTTTATGAAAATCTATCCTGTTTACTGCTAGTTTTCGCTTTTCTGCCTTATAGACAGGGCACCCCTTGTATGCGCTGATGTGGTTTCCTTGGCAGTTTGAGCAGGTGGCGGGGGTTGATCTGGGCTTGGTGCACTCACTAGACCAATGCTGGCCAGCGCACTTCATGCACCTTGGGGGCTTCATGCATGTGTTCCTAGCATGCCTGAAACCCTGGCACCTGAAACACTGGACCGGTTCCCTCGTCCTGTTTTTCCTTTCTATTTCCACTTTTTGTCCGCCTAGTTGTTTAATGGAGAGGATCCGAAGGTGGCTTCCGTCCATGGCCGAGGCGATTTCTACCTCATGCATCCGCATCGGGCCACCAGTTGCAGGGTTTGTCATGTTCCTTGTGAACTTAGTCTGGTGGCCGAGCTTCTGCAGCTCGCTAGTGATCCACGAGCAAGGGGTAGTGGGGTGCAGGTGGCGAATGACAACTCTGAAACCCCTTTCAGTTTTATTCTGGTTTGAATAGAATGGGATACCACTTTTAGCTAGTATGTCTTTAATTGTTCTATGTGCAGTCAAGTCTTTCGCCTGGATAGTTACCCCGTTTCCTATAGATGTTTTTGTTGTAAAACTATCTACCCCTGCTGAGTAATTTAGCTTTTCCAAAAGTGGCACGATTTCCCTAACATTTTCTATATGAATAGGGGGGGCCCTGCGGCTCTGTGGCACTATTTGCCAAGGGGGCAGTTCGGTAGCCGAATTTTTAGGGGGAGGGGGGCAATTTCAGTTTGCGCCAGTGCGCTGCGTGCAGTGGCCTTTTCACTCTCGACTGGGTAGCGGGGGGCTTTTATTTCCTCAACAATACTTTTGGCCGCCTTACTTTTAAAGATGGGGGTAGCAAGGGGGGGAAGGGGTTTGGGGTCGCAAAGATGGTGGGCACACATGCTTTTTTATTAGGCGTTTTATAGCATAAACTGTCCGTGTCCATGTTGGTATTTGGGCGCTTGCCCGGGGTTTTCGTAATTGGTACCGGATCAGAGGATGCCACTAGTCCTGGACCGGTTCCGGCAACCACTTCCGAAAAACTCATAGGCAGTGCGCCCGTGCTATTGGGGGGTGAATTAAAAAGGTCCCGCTTGGCTGCAGGCCGGTTGAGGGTTCTGGATGCAGATGTGTTACCCATAGAGTGTGTAGTGGTGACTTTGAGATTTAATTTAGCCTGAACAGGGGAACACAAAGAAGCGCCTTTCAGTTGGGGGGAGATGCTTTTCTTTTTTGTAGTTTCCGCGAGAATGGTGGATTTCTTTTTTAAGCTTAGTTTGGAAATGTCAGGTTTAGGATACAAGTTTTGGAAAAAAGTATTGCGAGTTATAAATTTATGTTGTGTTTCACCTTGGTTGTGGTCCCTGCTATTGTCATATATATTGGCTAGTTTATGTAGTGTGTCAGCATTTGCAAGCGCGGGACTTTTTGAGCGGCTGTTTGTACTTATGTTAATAACCTTGCTTGTGTGTGTAGGTGAGAGAGAGTGAGGGGAAATGCTTTTAGAGCCAATTTTTGTAGATGTGCTGAGGTTTCTCTCCATGCTGTTGTCTTCATGTGTGGGGAAAGGGAAATTTCTAAGAGCGCCGCTCTTTTTGTCATCCGTGTTGGTATTAGTAGTTTCAGCTGCATTGGTGTTGTGAGCTGTTGTCAATTTTTTCCCCCTATTTGTATGTGTGATAGAAAGAGGGGAAACCACTGGCCCATTTGAGACGCTACTTTTGGCGCCAGCTGTTTCTTTATTAGTATTAGTGAGGAAGAGCGGGTCTTTTTGGGCATTTTTGTTTTCTCTATTCTCTTTCCCCTTATATGTAAGTGAATTTATAATTTTTATAGCAGCCTCGGAAGGGTTTTTTAGACTGTTAATTGCAGAGTTGGAATACGATTTTTTCATGTTTATTATACTGATATTAAACTGAGAGTTGTTAGAATTATGGGACATGGGCGAGATTTCCAGGTAGAAAGGGGTATTTTGTCTTTCTGGGCTCGAGAAAAGAGAGAGCACCTCGTCATTTGAAGAGTCGTCAGAGAGAATTACTTGGGCCATAATATCTGCTGACTATATGTAAAGGAACGATACTTTTTGTGGTATAAATACCCTGACTTTGGTTTTGGCGGGTCCTTTGGTACAATTCCTTTTCTTTGCTAGTCCTTCTTTGCCTCTTTTTTGCGTTCTTCCTTCTTTGCGACGTTAGTGTTCTTCTTTATGGCTCTTCTTTCTGGTTCCTCTTTATAGCTCCTCTTTATGGTTCTTCTTTATGGCTTCTCTTCTTTAATAAAATCTGCAGCTCGCTGAGTTTGTCGATTTGTCTCAAAGTATTTCCCCGGAAAAAACCGAATTTATATGCTTTTTAATATGTTTATTTTAATTGTTTGTCGTATTGTTTCTGTATGAATTTTTCGGCCGGGAATTTTTTGTCTTTTCACTTGTGGAGATTTTCACTTAAATGTCCCGTTTATTTTTCGTTTGCTTTGTACTTTCGATTGTATTTTATATTGTAATTGTTATAAACAATTTTAGGCAATTTAAAATATTTTTTTATTAACTTTGCTATTTGAACTTTGCTTTTGTCTTTTCACTTGTGGAGATTTTCACTTAACTGTCCCGTTTATTTTTCGTTTGCTTTGTACTTTCGATTGTATTTTAAATTGTAATTGTTATAAACAATTTTAGGCAATTTAAAATATTTTTTTTATTAACTTTGCTATTTGGACTTTTTTTTTTGACGTTTCTGGTGAAAGTACGGAGACAGAATTTTTTTGACGTTTCTGGTGAAAGTACGGAAGACAGAATGATGATTTCTGCCCCGCATCCACGCATTTATTTGCCTATGATTACACAGGGTGCAATATCTAGGTACAATTATTTTCGTTTTTGAATTTGTACAATGTTGGGGATGAGTGTGAGGGTTGGACAGGTGTGGTAAATATACATGATTTGGTATTTTCTTAATTATAAACATTGCGTGGATGGTAACATTAACATATGGTTTTTGGTTTGTTTACATTTTCAGAATTTCAGACAATTTGCGTAAGTCAATTTATTTGAGCTTAAAATTACTTTTATTTATATTTTTAGGTACCCCCGCCAGAGGGACGGAAGCACCGAGCCTCAGAGTCTTTTCCGGTGGGGAATGGGAGCTGCTTGTCCCAGTTATTTGCAGCCGCAGGCTGCGCGCAACTTTCGAATTTGAGTTGGGCCAGCCTTTCAGGTAAGTAGTTTTGATGGTGGAATTTTTGCCGGCTGTCCAAAGTGGTACTTTTTACCACCACAGCGGCCGTTGTTTTGCTTTTGAGTTTGAATTTTAGTTTCACCAGTCGTCAGAGTTTCTTTTTCGTGTGAAGATCCCGCGCCGCCGTCAATTTGGATTTTAGTTTGCAGGAGGCTGTCAACCCGCCCGTGGGTCTCATCGCCAGCAGTTTCACCAGTCGTCAGTGTTTTGTTTTCGTGTGCAGATCCCGCGCCGCCGTCAATTTAAATTTAAGTTTGCAGGAGGCTGTAAACCCGCCCGTGGGTCTCATCGCCAGCCGTCAAATGGTCGAAAGCGAAGTGGATTCCCGCGCCGCCGTCTTATTCCAGGGTCCAGGGAGTTGCTGCATTTCAGCTGGAGTTCTTCAATGCGTAGTGAATTCCCGCGTCGCCGTCCCATTCCAGGGTCCAGAGAGTTGCTGCACTTCAGCTGGAGTTCATCGATGTGTCGGCGAGAGCGTCGTCATTGCTTTGGAGTCACCAGGGTCGTCGCTTCTGTGGGTCGTCTCGCCAGGGAAAGGAGGCATCTTATGGACGTCGGGCCAAGATGCTTTGCTTTGGGCCGACGCTCGTAAATGTCCATGGAATTGGATGCAGAAAATTGGATTAGATAAGTATATCTATGTGTTTAGTTTTGTTTTGTCTGTTTTAGTTTTGTCTTTTCTTTTGCAGGTCCAATTTGTCCAGGATTTTTAAGATTTGTCCGGTGGGATTTGGGAAGGAAAGCGATGCCATGGATTTATAAGAAGCGTCGTTGGGGAGGTTCGTATACGTCAGTGGGTTTGTATATACATTTAGTGTTCTGTTGTTGTTAATTAATTATGTACTTTTTCAGGGATATTTTCATTATACCGCTACTGTTATAAAGGTCGAATTTGAGGGTCACAATTTTGGCCTTTTGTTGGGCCGGCAGCGCCACACCCAGAGTTCAGAAGGGCGAGGGGGCATTCCGACATGGAAACGGCATCAAAACATTTTTGGTTTTTAATGTTTTAGATGCCAAAGTCGTCGTTTTTCATTTCGCCGAGTCGGGAAGTAGTAAGTTGCGTGGTTTTATGCTTTTGTAATTTGTTTTATAATTAGTTTTATAATTTTTCAGGGATTTTGTCTGTTTACCGTTGCTGCCAGGAAAAAGTCGAATTCAAGGGTCGCGAGATTGACCTTTTGCCGGGTCAGCAGCGGCGCACCTAGGGTTCAGAAGGACGAGGGTGAACCCCAACATGGAGACGGCATCCAAACATTATAGGATTTTAATGTTTTAGGTGCCAATAGCTTCGGTTTTCGTTGCGCCTAGTAGGGAAGTAGTAGGTTTCGTAGTTTTATGCTTTTATTAATATGCTTTTCTTTTTCAGGGATATTGTCAGTGTTATCGTTGCTACCAGAAAAAGTCGAAATTCAAGGGTCACGATTTTGACCTTTTGCCGGGTCGGCAGCGCCGCACCAAGGGTCAATAAAATCGAGGGGGCTTCCTGGAATAGGGACGGCATCAAAACATTGTGGATTTTATATATATAATTATATAATGCTCTGTTTTATGTTTTGATTAAAGTATTTCAATCTTTAACGGAGATTTTGTCGATATTGCATTTCTGGAGGAAAAAAGTCAATTATAGAGGTTACGATTTCGACCTTTTGCCGGGTCGGCAGCACCACGCCTAGGGTCTGTAAAAACGGGGGGAATCCCAATAAGGAAACTGCATCAAAACATTGTATGTTTTTTGTGTTATGAGTGTCAAGAAGTTAGTTTGTCCATTACGCCCAGTCGGGTCGTCTTTTGTCGTCAAGTATGGCTTTCGTAGAGATTGCAGCTGCTGTTTTGGGACATTTCAAAGGAATTGCAGCAAAAAATTCAGATAAGTGACGTTGTGCATACGCTGCTGCAATGAGTCGACTTAAATTCATCATGTTTTTGCTGCGCGTTGATCCTTCTCCTGTCCATCAGCTTCCAGATTCGTCTATGCTGGTCCTAGTGGGTGGCATCCTTCACGTCTTCATCGTGGGGGTCAGCAGGAATACGTCGTCAAGAGGTTTATTCGTCCGGATTTCTTGCTTGTATAATTAAGGCCATTAATATATCAATTTTCTTTTCCAGGTTGTCAACTCTATTTGCCAGTTTAATGACTGGGTCGTCGGGTTGGCTATTTTCTGGAAAAGTGTTGATATTTTGTGGTGAGGGCGTCGTCTCCTTGACTATCTTTGGCTTTAGATTTGCCAAGGCAGCTCTGCTCGTTGTCGGGGGGCTGTCGTCTTTTCCCTGTCTGTGCTCCATAGCTTTTTCTACGTTTTTTTGTTCCTTACGAATCCCGTTCTGGAATTTTTCCAGATGCCTTTGCGCTGGGTTTTTAGTCATATTTGGGGCCTTTACCTTAGGATTGGTCCTGCTATTTGTGGTTTTTTTTTTTTTTGACGTTTCTGGTGAAAGTACGGAGACAGAATGATTTATTTCTGCCCCGCATCCACGCATTTATTTGCCTGTGATTACACAGAGTGCAATATCTAGGTACAATTATTTTCGTTTTTGAATTTGTACATTTGTGGGGATGAGTGTGAGGGTTGGACAGGTGTGGTAAGTATACATGGTTTGGTATTTTCTTACTTATAAACATTGCGTGGATGGTAACATTAACATATGGTTTTTGTTTGTTTACATTTTAAAGGTTTAGGAAATTTGCATTTGTCAATTAATTTAAGTTTTAAAATTTGTGTTGTTTCTATTTTCAGATGCCCCCGCCAGAAGGACGGAAGCATCGAGCCTCAGGAGTCATTGCCGGTGGGGAAAGGGAGTTGTTTGTCCCAGTTATTTGGAGCCGCAGATATTTGGAGCCGCAGGCTGCGCGCCAATTTTAAAAAGAGTTGGGCCAGCGTTTCTGGTATGTATTCATGGTGTAAATTTAAGCCGGCTGTCGAATGTGGTACTTTTTACCACCACAGCGGCCGTTATTTTGCGTTTGAGTATTCATTTTTGTTACAGCAATTTCACCAGTCGTCAGTGTTTTTATTTTCGTGTTTAGATCCCGCGCCGCCGTCAGTTTAGATTTTAATTTGCAGGAGGCTGCCAACCCGCCCATGGGTCTCATCGCCAGCCTTCAAATGGACCAAATCGCAGTGGATTCCCGCGCCGCCGTCTTATTCCGAGGTCCAGGGAGTTGCTGCATTTCAGCTGGAGTTCTTCGGTGCGTAGTGGATTCCCGCGTCGCCGTCTTATTCCAGGGTCCAGGGAGTTGCTGCACTTCAGTTGGAGTTCATCGTGTGTCGGCGAGAGCGTCGTCATTGCTTTGGAGTCACCAGGGTCATCGCTTCTGTGGGTCGTCTCGCCAGGGAAAGGAGGCATCTTGTGGACGCCGGGCCAAGATGCTTTGCTTTGGGCCGACGCTCGTAAGTGTCCATGGAATTGGATGCAGAAAATTGGATTAGATAAGTATATCTATGTGTTTAGTTTTGTTTTGTCTGATTATAGTTTTGTCTTTTCTTTTGCAGGTCCAATTCGTCCAGGATTTTTCATTTTTGTCCGGTGGGATTTGGGAAGGAATGCATTGCCTTGAATTTATAAAGAGCATCGTCGGAGGTTCGTATTTGTCAGTGAGTTTGTAAATGCATTTAGTTTTCTGTTGTTGTTAGTTTATTTTGCTCTTTTTCAGGGATATTGTCAGTATGCCGTTGCTACCAAGAAAAGGTGGAATTTAAGGGTCAAGATTTTGACCTTTTGCCGGGTCAACAGCGCCGCACTTGGAATTCGTAAGGACGAGAGGGCTTCCCAACTTGGAAACGGCATCAAAACATTTTAGGTTTTTAATGTTTTAGGTGCCGAAATCGTCGTTTTTCATTTCGCCGAGTCGGGAAATGGTAAGTTGCGTGATTTTATGTTTTTATAAATTTGTTTTTTTTAATTTGTTTTATGATTTTACAGGGATTTTGTCTGTATGCCGTTGCTGCCAGAAAAAAGTCGATTTCGAGGGTCGCGAAATTGACCTTTTGCCGGGTCAGCAGCGGCGCACCTAGGGTCAAGAAGGACGAGGGTGCACCCCAACATGGAGACGGCATCCAAACATTATAGGATTTTTATGTTTTAGGTGACAAAAGCTTCGTTTTTCGTTGCGCCTAGTAGGGAAGTAGTAGGTTGCGTAGTTTTATGCTTTTATTAATATGTTTTTCTTTTTCAGGGATATTGTCAGTGTTATCGTTGCTACCAGAAAAAGTCGAAATTCAAGGGTAACGATTTTGACCTTTTGCCGGGTCGGCAGCGCCGCACCAAGGGTCAATAAAATCGAGTGGCTTCCTGGAAAAGGGACGGCATCAAAACATTGTGGATTTTTATATATATTATTATATAGTGCTCTGTTTTATGTTTTGATTAAAGTATTTCTATCTTTAACGGAGATTTTGTCGATATTGCATTTCTGGAGGAAAAAAGTCAATTATAGAGGTTACGATTTCGACCTTTTGCCGGGTCGGCAGCACCACGCCTAGGGTCTGTAAAGACGGGGGGGAATCCCAATAAGGAAACTGCATCAAAACATTGTATGTTTTTTGTGTTATGAGTGTCAAGAAGTTAGTTTGTCCATTACGCCCAGTCGGGTCGTCTTTTGTCGTCAAGTATGGCTTTCGTAGAGATTGCAGCTGCTGTTTTGGGACATTTCAAAGGAATTGCAGCAAACAATTCAGATAAGTGACGTTGTGCATACGCTGCTGCAATGAGTCGACTTAGATTCATCATGTTTTTGCTGCGCGTTGATCCTTCTCCTGTCCATCAGCTTCCAGATTCGTCTATGCTGGTCCTAGTGGGTGGCGTCCTTCGCGTCTTCATCGTGGGGGTCAGCAGGAATACGTCGTCAAAAGGTTTATTCGTCCGGATTTCTTGCTTGTATAATTAAGGCCATTAATATATCAATTTTCTTTTCCAGATTGTCAACTCTATTTGCCAGTTTAATGACTGGGTCGTCGGGTTGGCTATTTACTGGAAGAGTGTTGATATTTTGTGGAGAGGGCGTTGTCTCCTTAACTATCTTTGGCTTCAGATTTGCCAAAGCAGCTCTGCTCGTTGTCGGGGGGCTGTCGTCTTTTCCCTGTTTGTGCTCCGTAGCTTTTTCTACATTTTTTTGTTCCTTTCGAAGCCCGTTCTGGAATTTTTCCAGGTGCCTTTGCGCTGGGTTTCTAGTCATATTTGGGGCCTTTACCTTGAGATTGGTCCTGCTATTTGTGGGGGCCTTGTTTGCACTCCGGCGCCATTTATTTAGGCGTTTTTGGATGGCAACTTCATGTGAAGAAAGGTGCGGTAGGTTTGGCCTACTATCCTTCACATTTTGCCGGAACGGGTTCATTGCAGACTTCCTGGCGGCTTCCTTTCGGGCTTCGGCCATTTCGGTACTATAGGGTAGTCGGGGGGTCTTGTTGAAAGGGGGGCGGGGCTGACGTTCGTTATTCTTGCTTTTTGCGTCCATTATTGTCCTAATTTTGTGAAAATCTATCCTGTTGACTGCTAATTTTTGCTTCTCTGCCTTATAGGCAGGGCACCCCTTATATGCGCTGATGTGGTTTCCTTGGCAGTTTGAACAGGTGGCGGGGGTTGATCTTGGCTTAGTGCACTCACTAGACCAATGCTGGCCAGCGCACTTCATGCACCTTGGGGGCTTCATACATGTGTTCCTAGCATGCCTGAAACCCTGGCACCTGAAACACTGGACCGGTTCCCTCGTCCTGTTTTTCCTTTCGATTTCCACTTTTTGTCCTCCTAGCTGTTTAATGGAGAGGATCCTAAGGTGGCTTCCGTCCATGGCCGAGACAATTTCTATCTCGTGCATCCGCATCGGACCACCAGTTGCAGGATTTGTCATGTTCCTTGTGAACTTAGTCTGGTGGCCGAGCTTCTGCAGCTCGCTGGTGATCCACGAGCAAGGGGTAGAGGGGTGCAGGTGACGAATAACAACTCTGAAACCCCTTTCAGATTTATTCTGGTTTGAATAGTATGGGATGCCACTTTTAGCTAGTATGTCTTTAATTGTTCTATGTGCAGTCAAGTCTTTAGCCTGAATAGTTACACCGTTTCCTATAGACGTTTTTGTTGTAAAACTGTCTACCCCTGCTGAGTAATTTAGCTTTTCCAATAGTGGCACGATTTCCCTAACATTTTCTATATGAATAGGGGGGCCCTGCGGCTCTGTGGAACTATTTGCCACGGGGGCAGTTCGGTAGCCGAATTTTTAGGGGGAGGGGGGCAATTTCAGTTTGCGCCGGTGCGCTGCGTGCAGAGGCCTTTTCACTCTCGACTGGGTGGCGGGGGGCTTTTATTTCCTCGACAATGCTTTTGGCCGCCTTACTTTTAAAGATGGGGGTGGCTAGGGGGGGGAAAGGGTTTGGGGTCGCAAAATTGGTGGGCACACATGCTTTTTTATTGGGCGTTTTATAGCTAAAGCTATCCATATCCATGTTGGCATTTGTGCGCTTGCCCGGGGTTTTCGTAATTGGTGCCGGATCAGAGGATGCCACAATTCCTGGACCGGTTCCGGCCACCACTTCCGAAAAACTCATAGGCAGTGCGTTCGTGCTATTGGGGGGTGAATTAAAAAGGTCCCGCTTGGCTGCAGGCCGGTTTAGGGTTCTGGATGCAGATGTGTTACCCATAGTGTGTGTAGTGGTGACTTTGAAATTTAAATTAGCCTGAACATGGGAGCACAAAGAAGCGCCTTTCGGTTGGGGGGAGATGCTTTTATTTTTTGTAGTTTCCGCGAGAATGGTGGGTTTCTTTTTTAAGCTTAGTTTGGAAATGTCAGGTTTAGGATACAAGTTTTGGAAAAAGGTATTGCGAGTTATAAATTTATGTTGTGTTTCACCTTGGTTGTGGTCCCTGCTATTGTCATATATATTGGCTAGTTTATGTAGTGTGTCAACATTTGCAAGCGCGGGACTTTTTGAGCGGCTGTTTGTGCTTATGTTAATAACCTTGCTTGTGTGTGTAGGTGAGAGAGAGTGAGGGGAAATGCTTTTAGAGCCAATTTTTGTAGATGTGCTGAGGTTTCTCTCCATGCTGTTTTCTTCATGTGTGGGGAAAGGGAAATTTCTAAGAGCGCCGCTCTTTTTGTCATCCGTGTTGGTATTAGTAATTTCAGCTGCATTGGTGTTGTGAGCTGTTGTCAATTTTTTCCCCCTATTTGTATGTGTGATAGAAAGAGGGGAAACCACTGGCCCATTTGAGACGCTACTTTTGGCGCCAGCTGTTTCTTTATTAGTATTAGTAAGGAAGAGCGGGTCTTTTTGGGCATTTTTGTTTTCTCTATTCTCTTTCCCCTTATATGTAAGTGAATTTATAATTTTTATAGCAGCCTCGGAAGGGTTTTTTAGACTGTTAATTGCAGAGTTGGAAGGCGATTTTTTCATGTTTATTATACTGATATTGAACTGAGAGTTGTTAGAATTATGGGACATGGGCGAGATTTCCAGGTAGAAAGGGGTATTTTGACTTTCTGGGCTCGAGAAAAGAGAGAGCGCCTCGTCATTTGAAGAGTCGTCAGAGAGTATTACATGGGCCATAATATCTGCTGACTATATGTAAAGGAACGATACTTTTTGTGGTATAAATACCCTGACTTTGGTTTTGGCGGGTCCTTTGGTACAATTCCTTTTCTTTGCTAGTCCTTCTTTGCCTCTTTTTTGCGTTCTTCCTTCTTTGCGACGTTAGTGTTCTTCTTTATGGCTCTTCTTTCTGGTTCCTCTTTATAGCTCCTCTTTATGGTTCTTCTTTATGGCTCCTCTTCTTTAATAAAATCTGCAGCTCGCTGAGTTTGTCGATTTGTCTCAAAGTATTTCACCGGAAAAAACCGAATTTATATGCTTTTTAATATGTTTATTTTAATTGTTTATTTTAATTGTTTGTTGTATTGTTTCTGTATAAATTTTACGGCCGGGAATTTTTTGTCTTTTCACTTGTGGAGATTTTCACTTAAATGTCCCGTTTATTTTTCGTTTGCTTTGTACTTTCGATTGTATTTTAAATTGTAATTGTTATAAACAATTTTAGGCAATTTAAAATATTTTTTATTAACTTTGCTATTTGAACTTTGCTTTTGACTTTTCACTTGTGGAGATTTTCACTTAGCTGTCCCGTTTATTTTTCGTTTGCTTTGTACTTTCGATTGTATTTTAAATTGTAATTGTTATAAACAATTTTAGGCAATTTAAAATATTTTTTATTAACTTTTTTGACGTTTCTGGTGAAAGTACGGAGACAGAATGATTTTTTTTTTTTTTTTGACGTTTCTGGTGAAAGTACGGAAGACAGAATGATGATTTCTGCTCCGCATCCACGCATTTATTTGCCTGTGATTACACAGAGTGCAATATCTAGGTACAATTATTTTCGTTTTTGAATTTGTACATGGTGGGGATGAGTGTGAGGGTTGGACACGTGTGGTAAGTATACATGGTTTGGTATTTTCTTACTTATAAACATTGCGTGGATGGTAACATTAACATATGGTTTTTGTTTGTTTACATTTTAAAGGTTTAGGAAATTTACATTTGTCAATTAAATTAAGTTTAGAATTTGAATTGTTTCTATTTTCAGATGCCCCCGCCAGAAGGACGGAAGCATCGAGTCTCAGGAGTTGGGCCAGCGTTTCTGGTAAGTATTCATGGTGTGAATTTTAGCCGGCTGTCAAATGTGGTACTATTTACCACCACAGCGGCCGTTATTTTGCGTTTGAGTTTTCATTTTAGCTACAGCAGTTTCACCAGTCGTCAGTGTTTTATTTCCGTGTGCATATCCCGCGCCGCCGTCAATTTGGATTTTAGTTTGCAGGAGGCTGTCAACCCGCCCATGGGTCTCATCGCCAGCAGTTTCACCAGTCGTCAGTGTTTTGTTTTCGTGTGCAGATCCCGCGCCGCCGTCAATTTAAATTTTTAGTTTGCAGGAGGCTGTAAACCCGCCCATGGGTCTCATCGCCAGCCGTCAAATGGTCGAAAGCGAAGTGGATTCCCGCGCTGCCGTCTTATTCCAGGGTCCAGGGAGTTGCTGCATTTCAGCTGGAGTTCTTCATTGCGTAGTGGATTCCCGCGTCGCCGTCTTATTCCGGGGTCCAGAGAGTTGCTGCACTTCAGCTGGAGTTCATCGATGTGTCGGCGAGAGCGTCGTCATTGCTTTGGAGTCACCAGGGTCGTCGCTTCTGTGGGTCGTCTCGCCAGGGAAAGGAGGCATCTTATGGACGCCGGGCCAAGATGCTTTGCTTTGGGCCGACGCTCGTAAATGTCCATGGAATTGGATGCAGAAAATTTGATTAGATAAGTATATCTATGTGTTTAATTTTGTTTTGTCTGATTTTAGTTTTGTCTTTTCTTTGACAGGTCCAATTTGTCCAGGATTTTTCAGATTTGTCCGGTGGGATTTGGGAAGGAAAGCGATGCCATGGTTTTATAAGAAGCATCGTTGGGGAGGTTCGTATATGTCAGTAGGTTTGTATATACATTTAGAGTTCTGTTGCTGTTAATTAATTATGTACTTTTTCAGGGATATTTTTATTATACCGCTACAATAAAGGTCGAATTTGAGGGTCACAATTTTGGCCTTTTGCCGGGCCGGCAGCGCCACACCCAGAATTCAGAAGGGCGAGGGGGCATTCTGATATGGAAACGGCATCAAAACATTTTTGGTTTTTAATGTTTTGGATGCCAAAGTCGTCGTTTTTATTTCGCCGAGTCGGGAAGTAGTAAGTTGCGTGGTTTTATGCTTTTGTAATTTGTTTTATAATTAGTTTTATAATTTTTCAGGGATTTTGTCTGTTAACCGTTGCTGCCAGGAAAAAGTCGAATTCAAGGGTCGCGAGATTGACCTTTTGCCGGGTCAGCAGCGGCGCACCTAGGGTTCAGAAGGACGAGGGTGAACCCCAACATGGAGACGGCATCCAAACATTATAGGATTTTAATGTTTAAGGTGCCCAAAGCTTCGTTTTTCGTTGCGCCTAGTAGGGAAGTAGTAGGTTGCGTAGTTTTATGCTTTTATTAATATGTTTTCCTTTTTTCAGGGATATTGTCAGTGTTATCGTTGCTACCAGAAAAAGTCGAAATTCAAGGGTCACGATTTTGACCTTTTGCCGGGTCGGCAGCGCCGCACCGAGGGTCAATAAAATCGAGGGGGCTTCCTGGAATAGGGACGGCATCAAAACATTGTGGATTTTTATATATATAATTATATAATGCTCTGTTTTATGTTTTGATTAAAGTATTTCAATCTTTAACGGAGATTTTGTCGATATTGCATTTCTGGAAGAAAAAAGTCAATTATAGAGGTTACGATTTCGACCTTTTGCCGGGTCGGCAGCACCACGCCTAGGGTCTGTAAAAACGGGGGGGGAATCCCAATAAGGAAACTGCATCAAAACATTGTATGTTTTTTGTGTTATGAGTGTCAAGAAGTTAGTTTGTCCATTACGCCCAGTCGGGTCGTCTTTTGTCGTCAAGTATGGCTTTCGTAGAGATTGCAGCTGCTGTTTTGGGACATTTCAAAGGAATTGCAGCAAACAATTCAGATAAGTGACGTTGTGCATACTTTTTGACGTTTCTGGTGAAAGTACGGAAGACAGAATGATGATTTCTGCTCCGCATCCACGCATTTATTTGCCTGTGATTACACAGAGTGCAATATCTAGGTACAATTATTTTCGTTTTTGAATTTGTACATGGTGGGGATGAGTGTGAGGGTTGGACACGTGTGGTAAGTATACATGGTTTGGTATTTTCTTACTTATAAACATTGCGTGGATGGTAACATTAACATATGGTTTTTGTTTGTTTACATTTTAAAGGTTTAGGAAATTTACATTTGTCAATTAAATTAAGTTTAGAATTTGAATTGTTTCTATTTTCAGATGCCCCCGCCAGAAGGACGGAAGCATCGAGTCTCAGGAGTTGGGCCAGCGTTTCTGGTAAGTATTCATGGTGTGAATTTTAGCCGGCTGTCAAATGTGGTACTATTTACCACCACAGCGGCCGTTATTTTGCGTTTGAGTTTTCATTTTAGCTACAGCAGTTTCACCAGTCGTCAGTGTTTTATTTCCGTGTGCATATCCCGCGCCGCCGTCAATTTGGATTTTAGTTTGCAGGAGGCTGTCAACCCGCCCATGGGTCTCATCGCCAGCAGTTTCACCAGTCGTCAGTGTTTTGTTTTCGTGTGCAGATCCCGCGCCGCCGTCAATTTAAATTTTTAGTTTGCAGGAGGCTGTAAACCCGCCCATGGGTCTCATCGCCAGCCGTCAAATGGTCGAAAGCGAAGTGGATTCCCGCGCTGCCGTCTTATTCCAGGGTCCAGGGAGTTGCTGCATTTCAGCTGGAGTTCTTCATTGCGTAGTGGATTCCCGCGTCGCCGTCTTATTCCGGGGTCCAGAGAGTTGCTGCACTTCAGCTGGAGTTCATCGATGTGTCGGCGAGAGCGTCGTCATTGCTTTGGAGTCACCAGGGTCGTCGCTTCTGTGGGTCGTCTCGCCAGGGAAAGGAGGCATCTTATGGACGCCGGGCCAAGATGCTTTGCTTTGGGCCGACGCTCGTAAATGTCCATGGAATTGGATGCAGAAAATTTGATTAGATAAGTATATCTATGTGTTTAATTTTGTTTTGTCTGATTTTAGTTTTGTCTTTTCTTTGACAGGTCCAATTTGTCCAGGATTTTTCAGATTTGTCCGGTGGGATTTGGGAAGGAAAGCGATGCCATGGTTTTATAAGAAGCATCGTTGGGGAGGTTCGTATATGTCAGTAGGTTTGTATATACATTTAGAGTTCTGTTGCTGTTAATTAATTATGTACTTTTTCAGGGATATTTTTATTATACCGCTACAATAAAGGTCGAATTTGAGGGTCACAATTTTGGCCTTTTGCCGGGCCGGCAGCGCCACACCCAGAATTCAGAAGGGCGAGGGGGCATTCTGATATGGAAACGGCATCAAAACATTTTTGGTTTTTAATGTTTTGGATGCCAAAGTCGTCGTTTTTATTTCGCCGAGTCGGGAAGTAGTAAGTTGCGTGGTTTTATGCTTTTGTAATTTGTTTTATAATTAGTTTTATAATTTTTCAGGGATTTTGTCTGTTAACCGTTGCTGCCAGGAAAAAGTCGAATTCAAGGGTCGCGAGATTGACCTTTTGCCGGGTCAGCAGCGGCGCACCTAGGGTTCAGAAGGACGAGGGTGAACCCCAACATGGAGACGGCATCCAAACATTATAGGATTTTAATGTTTAAGGTGCCCAAAGCTTCGTTTTTCGTTGCGCCTAGTAGGGAAGTAGTAGGTTGCGTAGTTTTATGCTTTTATTAATATGTTTTCCTTTTTTCAGGGATATTGTCAGTGTTATCGTTGCTACCAGAAAAAGTCGAAATTCAAGGGTCACGATTTTGACCTTTTGCCGGGTCGGCAGCGCCGCACCGAGGGTCAATAAAATCGAGGGGGCTTCCTGGAATAGGGACGGCATCAAAACATTGTGGATTTTTATATATATAATTATATAATGCTCTGTTTTATGTTTTGATTAAAGTATTTCAATCTTTAACGGAGATTTTGTCGATATTGCATTTCTGGAAGAAAAAAGTCAATTATAGAGGTTACGATTTCGACCTTTTGCCGGGTCGGCAGCACCACGCCTAGGGTCTGTAAAAACGGGGGGGAATCCCAATAAGGAAACTGCATCAAAACATTGTATGTTTTTTGTGTTATGAGTGTCAAGAAGTTAGTTTGTCCATTACGCCCAGTCGGGTCGTCTTTTGTCGTCAAGTATGGCTTTCGTAGAGATTGCAGCTGCTGTTTTGGGACATTTCAAAGGAATTGCAGCAAACAATTCAGATAAGTGACGTTGTGCATACTTTTTTGACGTTTCTGGTGAAAGTACGGAGACAGAATGATTTATTTCTGCCCCGCATCCACGCATTTATTTGCCTGTGATTACACAGAGTGCAATATCTAGGTACAATTATTTTCGTTTTTGAATTTGTACATTTGTGGGGATGAGTGTGAGGGTTGGACAGGTGTGGTAAGTATACATGGTTTGGTATTTTCTTACTTATAAACATTGCGTGGATGGTAACATTAACATATGGTTTTTGTTTGTTTACATTTTAAAGGTTTAGGAAATTTGCATTTGTCAATTAATTTAAGTCTTAAAATTTGTATTGTTTCTATTTTCAGATGCCCCCGCCAGAAGGACGGAAGCATCGAGCCTCAGGAGTCTTTGCCGGTGGGGAAAGGGAGTTGTTTGTCCCAGTTATTTGGAGCCGCAGGCTGCGCGCCAATTTTAAAAAGAGTTGGGCCAGCGTTTCTGGTATGTATTCATGGTGTAAATTTAAGCCGGCTGTCAAATGTGGTACTTTTTACCACCACAGCGGCCGTTATTTTGCGTTTGAGTATTCATTTTTGTTACAGCAATTTCACCAGTCGTCAGTGTTTTTATTTTCGTGTTTAGATCCCGCGCCGCCGTCAATTTAGGTTTAGTTTGCAGGAGGCTGCCAACCCGCCCATGGGTCTCATCTCCAGCCGTCAAATGGTCCAAGGCGCAGTGATTCCCGCGCCGCCGTCTTATTCCTAGGTCCAGGGAGTTGCTGCATTTCAGCTGGAGTTCTTCAATGCGTAGTGGATTCCCGCGTCGCCGTTTTATCCAGGGTCCAGGGAGTTGCTGCACATCAGCTGGAGTTCATCAATGTGTCGGCGAGAGCGTCGTCATTGCTTTGGAGTCACCAGGGTCGTCGCTTCTGTGGGTCGTCTCGCCAGGGAAAGGAGGCATCTTATGGACGCCGGGCCAAGATGCTTTGCTTTGGGCCGACGCTCGTAAATGTCCATGGAATTGGATGCAGAAAATTGGATTAGATAAGTATATCTATGTGTTTAGTTTTGTTTTGTCTGATTTTAGTTTTTGTCTTTTCTTTTGCAGGTCCAGATTGTCCAGGATTTTAAATTTGTCCAGTGGGATTTGGAAAGGAAAGCGATGCCATGGATTTATAAGAAGCATCGTTGGGGAAGTTCATGTATGTCGGTAGGTTTGTATATACATTTAGTGTTCTGTTGATGTTAGTTAATTTTGTACTTTTTCAGGGATATTTTCATTATACCACTACTATTATAAAGAGGTCGAATTTGAGGGTCACCATTTTGGCCTTTTGCCGGGCCGCACCACACCCAGAATTCAGAAGGGCGAGGGGGCATTCCGACATGGAAACGGCATCAAAACATTATACGTTTTTAATGTTTTAGGTGCCAAAGACATCGTATTCTGTTGCGTCTAGTAGGTAAGTTGTAGATTTCGTCGTTTTATGCTTTTATTGATTTGTTATTCTTTTTCAGGGATATTGTAGTTGCTACCGGGAAAAAAGTTGAATTCAGGGGTCACGATTTTGACCTTTTGCCGGGTCGGCAGCGCCGCACCAAGGGTCAATAAAATCGAGGGTGCTTCTTGACATGGGGACGGCATCGAAAATTTTGTGCATTTTTATATATATTATTATATATTACACTGTTATGTGTTTTGATTAAATTATTACAATCTTTAACGGAGATTTCGTCAATATTGCATTTCTGAGGGAAAAAAAGTCAGTTTTAGAGGTTTCTATTTCGACCTTTTGCCGGGTCGGCGGCACCACTCCTAGGGTCTGTAAAAACGTGGGGGAATCCCAAATAAGGAGACTGCGTCAAAACATTGCCTGTTTTTTGTGTTCTAAGTGTCAAAAAGTTGGTTTGTCCATTACGCCAAGTCGGGTCGTCTTTTGTCATCGAGTACAGCTTTCGGGGAGATTGCCGCTGATTGGCTTCAGGACCTTACAAAGGATCTACAGCAAAAGGATCTGCAGCAAAAGGTTCAGATAAGTGACGTTGTGCATACTCTGCTGCAATAAGTCGACTTAGTTTCGTCATGTTTTGCCGCACGTAGATCCTTCGCGTGTCCGTCTGCTTCTAGATCATCTTTGTTAGTCTTGTTAGGTGACATCCTTCATATGCGCTTCGTCGGAATCAGCAGGGATGAGTCGTCGAGGGGTACTTCGTCCGTGTTTCGCAGGTCATTAGATAGAGATGAGGGCACTTTGCTGTCGCTTGGGTATTATTGTTTCAGTGAAATAGCCCGCATCCATAGCTTTAATGTAGATTTTGGAGTAATGAGAATAAAGAGCAGTTAAGCATTTCAAATACGTAATATTCAGCCATAATCCTCCTTTTTTTTTGTATGAGCTGCATTTTTTGGGGAGCGGTTTGTGTCGACGTTTGTTAGGTTCGTAGTCAGGGATGACTAGTTTGATCACTGTGGGGGTTGGCCGAGCATTAGTTCCATGACCTTTCTTTGGTGATCATTCCTTTTTTGTACATTTTGCTGAATTTGTTTATGAGTAATTCGCACCATCTATCTGGTGGTCCTTTTCTCCAGGGCTTTTTTCCTTTCTTCTTTTTCCCTTTCCTTCCTTTCCTCCTCTGCTTTACAGTCTCTCGCTTCCATTTCTTCGTCATCCAGTTGAAGAAGAGTAGGAAGGGTCTGTCTATAGTCGTACTTAATTTAGAGACTATTT
Organism: Drosophila santomea; assembly: GCF_016746245.2. Classification (NCBI taxonomy): domain Eukaryota; kingdom Metazoa; phylum Arthropoda; class Insecta; order Diptera; family Drosophilidae; genus Drosophila; species Drosophila santomea. Next base: position 87,429 of record NW_025319023.1, read on the forward strand.
CTAATTCTTCTATATCCGTGTAACTGTATAGTGATTTGTACGTGGTTCGTCAGGAGGCTTTGGGAGTTTTGTAGGAGAGGCAGTAGGTATTTGTGTATTGATTTACATACCTAGTTCTACTTGCTGCCAGTCTAATGGGCTTGTAGGATTTTGTCAGTAGTTCTTTTATTAGTGGGTTTTCGTGGTCGGCATAGAGTTGGCATATCGTTTGCTGGCTTGGTCAAATACTTCGTCAAAGGATTTATTTTATATTTTTCCCTAATTGTTGATTGTTTGGTGTATCTGTTTGCATTTATGATCCTTCTTATGAGTTGTTTTCTAGGGTTTGTATTTTTTTGGTTTGGGTGGCTGATGTGAGGACCCCAGATCGCAATGGCATAATGCCATATGGGGAAATAATTTGCTTCCAAGGAGTAGTTTTGTCTTTTTAGGTAGGTGGCTATTTTTACCTATAATCCATTCCAGTCTTTTATATGCGGCTATAATTTTCCCTTTTAGCAGGATGAGGTGCGCCCCCAAAAGTCAGCTTACGATCAAGTATAACTCCAAGATAGCCGTGTTTGCTGAGTTTGGTGGCCCTTTGCCCGTCAACGGTAGGGGGGGTGTAAATGTTTTCTGTTTTTTCTTTAAGGGAAAATAAGAGTGGCCTGTCTTCTTTCCATTTATTGCAATATCCCATTTCTTTGCCCATCTACAAAATTTATTTATGTACGTTTGATTATGTTTATTGCGGTCGAGGGTTGTTTGAGCGGCTTATAATTATGGTGTCGTCTGCATAGGTTGCGAGGATGATATTCTTAGGTTGGTAGTCAGGTAGAGATATGTTGCGAATGTATCCTTTAAGGATAGGGGGTGGCATGTCGATGTGTATATTGAGTACAGGACTGGTCCCAGAATACTGCCTTGAGGCACTCCCGCATTGATGGTGCCAATTCTGGAGGACGTTTCGTTGTTGACTCTGACCTGGAAAGTCCTGTCTGTCAGATATGATTCCAGTAGTATGAACAACTGATTTGGGATGAGTTTTGTTAGTTTAAGGAGTAGTCGTCGTGCCATACTCTGTCGAATGCTTCCGTTATGTCTAGGAAGTGGCTGAGCATACTTCCTTTTCCTCGTAGGCTTCTAGATGAATTTTGTGACTCTGGCTAGTTGATGTTCCGCCCCGTGCCCTTTTCTAAAACCAAATTGGTGATTTGGGATTGCTTTGGAGAAGGATTCGATTTTAAATAGTCTGTTTAGGATAATGCGCTCGAAAATCTTGGATAGTCCGAGAGCAGACTAATGGGTCGGTAGGAGTTAAGAAGTGAAGGCGATTTCCGGGTTTTAAAATCATGGAAATACAGGCATGCTCCACTTTTTTGGAAAGTAGCCAGTGTTAAGCATTTTATTTAAATGAGGATGAGGTAAATCTTGGCCTTTTTTGGGAGGTTGCCAATGACCTGTTGCTTATGTTGTCAGCGCCCGGGGCTTTCTTTGGTTCTAGGGATTTGATCAGCACGTCCAGTTCGGCTAGAGTAACAGGTTGGGGTCTGCTGCTGCCTGATTCGTCCCGCAGCTTCATTGATTTGTATTTGTCCAATTTTTTTTGATGTTTTCCCGGTCGTCAGTGTTGTTCCTTTGGTTTGCCTTGAAGCGCGATTCTAGATGGGAGGCGAATGCTTCCGCTCTTTCCTCAAGCGTCCTAGTCCAGGGGCTAGCTGACCTTGAGCTTGTGCAGTCGACGTCCTTCTTCAGTGGCCAGATGGGTTGCGGCTGTTTCTTGACATCATTGGTCCATTTCCATAGTTTCTGCATCCTATATCTGTCTGTTGGGGTCGATGTGTTGTAGCTTAGTGTTGATTTGGCTTGTTTTGATTTTTCTTATTTCCTTGCCAGTCTGTTTTGCGCTGCCTTGAACCACCTTTTAGCTTCTTCCGTTCCTGCTGATCTGAGATCCTATTTAACTCCTTTTTTCTTCCAGAAGACGAGAGGTAGCAGTATCCAGATTGGAGTTTGTTTCCTTCCTTCGGAAATTTTCTATTGGGTTGTTTTGATGGCGATTTTGGGGGTGGCTTCGCTGGCTGCAGATTTTATGTTATTGAGAAAGATATCAATGCAATCGTCAATGTCCTGTCCAGTCCGTATCTCTGTATTTAGAAGCATTTTATCTTCTAGAATTTTCTTGAATTTAGTCATGTTTGTGTTCCTATTTAATATAGCATTAGTTGTCTTTTTGAATGTACTTCGTCAGGATTGAGGATGATTTGGATCGGGAGGTGGTCGGAACTGAGGTCATTGGAGGAGAAGGTCCTTGAGATTCGTTTCGGAGCCCTTGCATATAGCAAAGTCAAGGGCAGACCGGTTGTTTTCTCCTATCGAAAGGAAATGGGTGGCTTGTCCGGTGGCGACTACGTCGAGGCCTTTATTTTGCATAATAGCCTGCATTAGAGATCTACCCTTGCGCAGGATGAGTAGTTTCCCCAGCACCTGTGCTTGCTGTTCCAGTCGCCGCCAAGGATAAATTTGGACTTGCCTTCCAGCAGCGTTTCAAAGTGGCTGAAGAGCTTTTGGAAGTTTTCTGGAGTCCACTTATACACCGGCGGGCAATAGATTGGGGCAACAATGTCATGTTTGCGCGGATGCAGTTTGAGGGGATTAGGGCTATGGGTGCACTTTGCAAGAACTCTGTCTCGATGGGATTTAGCAGGTGTGTGACAGATTGGCTGACAATGGTGGCCGTGCCGCCTTTCCTGTGTGCTGTTGGGTTTTGTGCGAGGTAGGTGTGGAAACCTTGAAGTTGAGTATCGTGGAATTCCGTTCTAGCTTAGTTTCTGTAACCTCATGACTGGATACCCTCTTTTTTTATGAAGGCTTCCAGCTCGTCTTTTTTGTTGGAGACTCCACAGGAGTTCAATACCCTATTTTGAGGTATTGATAGAGTGTGTATTGTTAGTGTTTGATGTCATGGTGCTAGTTTATTTGCGTAGATTGTATGGTTTATGGTTTATGGTTTTAGGAGGACATGGGATGTACTGTGGTCAGATTTTTGTTGGTTCCGAGGCTTTTGAAAAGGAGTTCCGTTAATGCGTCAATTTTCTTCTCCATTGTCAGTACGCGTTGCGGCAAGGTTCAGGTCATCAGGAGGTCCTCTTTGCGAGTGCTTTTGCCCGGCCTCAGGCTCGACGGTGGCTTCTTTATCGTTCTTGGTCTGAAGTTTAGTCTGGCAGCTCTGCTTGTGTGGCGGGCTGCCATCATCACCCTCCTGGAGCTTGTCGTCATTCCATCGCGGGCTTGTCTTTGGTATCACTCCTTTCCTTGCGTAGCTTGTCGTTGAAGGCCTCGAGGTGTCTTTGTGCCGGGTTTCTTGGGGTCTTTGGGGGGTCGCGGCTTGGAATTGTCCTTAGAGCTTATCCTATTTTTGTGGGTCCCTGTCCGCATTTCGGCGCCATTTATTCAGCCGTTTTTGATGGCGGCATCGTGTGTTGTAGGTCGTATATGATATGGTCTGACATCCTTAATATTTTGCCGGAAAGGATTCATTTCAAATTTCCTGGCGGCTTCCTTTCGGGCTTCGGTGCTTGGTGCTATAGGTAGTCGGGGGGTTTTGTTGAAGGGGAGGGGGGGCTGTCGTTCGTAATTGTTCGTTTAGCGTCCATCGTTGTCCTAATTTATGAAAACTATCCTGTTTACTGCTAGTTTTCGCTTTCTGCCTTATAGACAGGGCACCCCTTGTATGCGCTGATGTGGTTTCCTTGGCAGTTTGAGCAGGTGGCGGGGGTTGATCTGGGCTTGGTGCACTCACTAGACAATGCTGGCCAGCGCACTTCATGCACCTTGGGGGCTTCATGCATGTGTTCCTAGCATGCCTGAAACCCTGGCACCTGAAACACTGGACCGGTTCCCTCGTCCTGTTTTTCCTTTCTATTCCACTTTTTGTCCGCCTAGTTGTTTAATGGAGAGGATCCGAAGGTGGCTTCCGTCCATGGCCGAGGCGATTTCTACCTCATGCATCCGCATCGGGCCACCAGTTTGCAGGTTTGTCATGTTCCTTGTGAACTTAGTCTGGTGGCCGAGCTTCTGCAGCTCGCTAGTGATCCACGAGCAAGGGTAGTGGGTGCAGGTGGCGAATGACAACTCTGAAACCCCTTTCAGTTTTATTCTGGTTTGAATAGAATGGGATACCACTTTTAGCTAGTATGTCTTTAATTGTTCTATGTGCAGTCAAGTCTTTCGCCTGGATAGTTACCCCGTTTCCTATAGATGTTTTTGTTGTAAAACTATCTACCCCTGCTGAGTAATTTAGCTTTTCCAAAGTGGCACGATTTCCCTAACATTTTCTATATGAATAGGGGGGGCCCTGCGGCTCTGTGGCACTATTTGCCAGGGGGCAGTTCGGTAGCCGAATTTTAGGGGGAGGGGGGGCAATTTCAGTTTGCGCCAGTGCGCTGCGTGCAGTGGCCTTTCACTCTCGACTGGGTAGCGGGGGCTTTTATTTCCTCAACAATACTTTTGGCCGCCTTACTTTTAAAGATGGGGGTAGCAAGGGGGGGAAGGGTTTGGGGTCGCAAAGATGGTGGGCACACATGCTTTTTTATTAGGCGTTTTATAGCATAACTGTCCGTGTCCATGTTGGTATTTGGGCGCTTGCCCGGGGTTTTCGTAATTGGTACCGGATCAGAGGATGCCACTAGTCCTGGACCGGTTCCGGCAACCACTTCCGAAAACTCATAGGCAGTGCGCCCGTGCTATTGGGGGTGAATTAAAAAGGTCCCGCTTGGCTGCAGGCCGGTTGAGGGTTCTGGATGCAGATGTGTTACCCATAGAGTGTGTAGTGGTGACTTTGAGATTTAATTTAGCCTGAACAGGGGAACACAAAGAAGCGCCTTTCAGTTGGGGGGAGATGCTTTTCTTTTTGTAGTTTCCGCGAGAATGGTGATTTCTTTTTTAAGCTTAGTTTGGAAATGTCAGTTTAGGATACAAGTTTTGGAAAAAAGTATTGCGAGTTATAAATTTATGTTGTGTTTCACCTTGGTTGTGGTCCCTGCTATTGTCATATATATTGGCTAGTTTATGTAGTGTGTCAGCATTTGCAAGCGCGGGACTTTTTGAGCGGCTGTTTGTACTTATGTTAATAACCTTGCTTGTGTGTGTAGGTGAGAGAGAGTGAGGGGAAATGCTTTTAGAGCCAATTTTGTAGATGTGCTGAGGTTTCTCTCCATGCTGTTGTCTTCATGTGTGGGGAAAGGGAAATTCTAAGAGCGCCGCTCTTTTTGTCATCCGTGTTGGTATTAGTAGTTTCAGCTGCATTGGTGTTGTGAGCTGTTGTCAATTTTTTCCCCCTATTTGTATGTGTGATAGAAAGAGGGGAAACCACTGGCCATTTGAGACGCTACTTTTGGCGCCAGCTGTTTCTTTATTAGTATTAGTGAGGAAGAGCGGGTCTTTTTGGGCATTTTTGTTTTCTCTATTCTCTTTCCCCTTATATGTAAGTGAATTTATAATTTTTATAGCAGCCTCGGAAGGGTTTTTTAGACTGTTAATTGCAGAGTTGGAATACGATTTTTTCATGTTTATTATACTGATATTAAACTGAGAGTTGTTAGAATTATGGACATGGGCGAGATTTCCAGGTAGAAAGGGGTATTTTGTCTTTCTGGGCTCGAGAAAAGAGAGAGCACCTCGTCATTTGAAGAGTCGTCAGAGAGAATTACTTGGGCCATAATATCTGCTGACTATATGTAAAGGAACGATACTTTTTGTGGTATAAATACCCTGACTTTGGTTTTGGCGGGTCCTTTGGTACAATTCCTTTTCTTTGCTAGTCCTTCTTTGCCTCTTTTTTGCGTTCTTCCTTCTTTGCGACGTTAGTGTTCTTCTTTATGGCTCTTCTTTCTGGTTCCTCTTTATAGCTCCTCTTTATGGTTCTTCTTTATGGCTTCTCTTCTTTAATAAAATCTGCAGCTCGCTGAGTTTGTCGATTTGTCTCAAAGTATTTCCCCGGAAAAAACCGAATTTATATGCTTTTTAATATGTTTATTTTAATTGTTTGTCGTATTGTTTCTGTATGAATTTTTCGGCCGGGAATTTTTTGTCTTTTCACTTGTGGAGATTTTCACTTAAATGTCCCGTTTATTTTTCGTTTGCTTTGTACTTTCGATTGTATTTTATATTGTAATTGTTATAAACAATTTTAGGCAATTTAAAATATTTTTTATTAACTTTGCTATTTGAACTTTGCTTTTGTCTTTTCACTTGTGGAGATTTTCACTTAACTGTCCCGTTTATTTTTCGTTTGCTTTGTACTTTCGATTGTATTTTAAATTGTAATTGTTAAACAATTTTAGGCAATTTAAATATTTTTTTATTAACTTTGCTATTTGGACTTTTTTTTTTTGACGTTTCTGGTGAAAGTACGGAGACAGAATTTTTTTGACGTTTTGGTGAAAGTACGGAAGACAGAATGATGATTTCTGCCCCGCATCCACGCATTTATTTGCCTATGATTACACAGGGTGCAATATCTAGGTACAATTATTTTCGTTTTTGAATTTGTACAATGTTGGGATGAGTGTGAGGGTTGGACAGGTGTGGTAAATATACATGATTTGGTATTTTCTTAATTATAAACATTGCGTGGATGGTAACATTAACATATGGTTTTTGGTTTGTTTACATTTCAGAATTTCAGACAATTTGCGTAAGTCAATTTATTTGAGCTTAAAATTACTTTTATTTATATTTTTAGGTACCCCGCCAGAGGGACGGAAGCACCGAGCCTCAGAGTCTTTTCCGGTGGGGAATGGGAGCTGCTTGTCCCAGTTATTTGCAGCCGCAGGCTGCGCGCAACTTTCGAATTTGAGTTGGGCCAGCCTTTCAGGTAAGTAGTTTTGATGGTGGAATTTTGCCGGCTGTCCAAAGTGGTACTTTTTACCACCACAGCGGCCGTTGTTTTGCTTTGAGTTTGAATTTTAGTTTCACCAGTCGTCAGAGTTCTTTTTCGTGTGAAGATCCCGGCCGCCGTCAATTTGGATTTAGTTTGCAGGAGGCTGTCCAACCCGCCCGTGGGTCTCATCGCAGCGTTTCACCAGTCGTCAGTGTTTGTTTCGTGTGCGATCCCGGCCGCCGTCAATTTAATTTAAGTTTGCAGAGGCTGTAAACCCGCCCGTGGGTCTCATCGCCAGCCGTCAAATGGCGAAAGCGAAGTGGATTCCGCGCCGCGTCTTATTCCAGGGTCCAGGGAGTTGCTGCATTTCAGCTGGAGTTCTTCAATGCGTAGTGAATTCCCGCGTCGCCGTCCCATTCCAGGGTCCAGAGAGTGCTGCACTTCAGCTGGAGTTCATCGATGTGTCGGCGAGAGCGTCGTCATTGCTTTGGAGTCACCAGGGTCGTCGCTTCTGTGGGTCGTCTCGCCAGGGAAAGGAGGCATCTTATGGACGTCGGGCCAAGATGCTTTGCTTTGGGCCGACGCTCGTAAATGTCCATGGAATTGGATGCAGAAATTGGATTAGATAAGTATATCTATGTGTTTAGTTTTGTTTTGTCTGTTTTAGTTTTGTCTTTTCTTTTGCAGGTCCAATTTGTCCAGGATTTTTAAGATTTGTCCGGTGGGATTGGGAAGGAAAGCGATGCCATGGATTATAAGAAGCGTCGTTGGGGAGGTTCGTATACGTCAGTGGGTTTGTATATACATTTAGTGTTCTGTGTTGTTAATTAATTATGTACTTTTTCAGGGATATTTTCATTATACCGCTACTGTTATAAAGGTCGAATTTGAGGGTCACAATTTTGCCTTTTGTTGGGCCGGCAGCGCCACACCCAGAGTTCAGAAGGGCGAGGGGCATTCCGACATGGAAACGGCATCAAACATTTTGGTTTTAATGTTTTAGATGCCAAAGTCGTGGTTTTTCATTTCGCCGAGTCGGGAATAGTAAGTTGCGTGTTTTATGCTTTTGTAATTTGTTTTATAATTAGTTTTATAATTTTTCAGGGATTTTGTCTGTTACCGTTGCTGCCAGAAAAAGTCGAATTCAAGGGTCGCGAGATTGACCTTTTGCCGGGTCAGCAGCGGCGCACCTAGGGTTCAGAAGGACGAGGGTGAACCCCAACATGGAGACGGCATCCAAACATTATAGGATTTTAATGTTTAGGTGCCAATAGCTTCGGTTTTCGTTGCGCCTAGTAGGGAAGTAGTAGGTTTCGTAGTTTTATGCTTTTATTAATATGCTTTTCTTTTTCAGGGGATATTGTCATGTTTATCGTTGCTACCAGAAAAAGTCGAAATTCAAGGGTCACGATTTTGACCTTTTGCCGGGTCGGCAGCGGCCGCACCAAGGGTCAATAAAATCGAGGGGGCTTCCTGGAATAGGACGGCATCAAAACATTGTGGATTTTTATATATATAATTATATATGCTCTGTTTATGTTTTGATTAAAGTATTTCAATCTTAACGGAGATTTTGTCGATTGGCATTTCTGGAGAAAAAAGTCAATTATAGAGGTTACGATTTCGACCTTTTGCCGGGTCGGCAGCACACCACGCCTAGGGTCTGTAAAAACGGGGGGGGAATCCCAATAAGGAAACTGCATCAAAACATTGTATGTTTTTTGTGTTATGAGTGTCAAGAAGTTAGTTTGTCCATTACGCCCAGTCGGGTCGTCTTTTGTCGTCAAGTATGGCTTTCGTAGAGATTGCAGCTGCTGTTTTGGGACATTTCAAAGGAATTGCAGCAAAAAATCAGATAATGACGTTGTGCATACCTGCTGCAATGAGTCACTTAAATTCATCATGTTTTTTGCTGCGCGTTGATCCTTCTCCTGTCCATCAGCTTCCAGATTCGTCTATGCTGGTCCTAGTGGGTGCATCCTTCACGTCTTCATCGTGGGGGTCAGCAGGAATATCGTCGTCAAGAGGTTTATTCGTCCGGATTTCTTGCTTGTATAATTAAGGCATTAATATATCAATTTTCTTTCCAGGTTGTCAACTCTATTTTGCCAGTTTAATGACTGGGTCGTCGGGTTGGCTATTTTCTGGAAAAGTGTTGATATTTTGTGGTGAGGGCGTCGTCTCCTTGACTATCTTTGGCTTTAGATTTGCCAAGGCAGCTCTGCTCGTTGTCGGGGGGCTGTCGTCTTTTCCCTGTCTGTGCTCCATAGCTTTTTCTACGTTTTTTTGTTCCTTACGAATCCCGTTCTGGAATTTTTCCAGATGCCTTTGCGCTGGGTTTTTAGTCATATTTGGGGCCTTTACCTTAGGATTGGTCCTGCTATTTGTGGTTTTTTTTTTTTGACGTTTCTGGTGAAAGTACGGAGACAGAATGATTTATTTCTGCCCCGCATCCACGCATTTATTTGCCTGTGATTACACAGAGTGCAATATCTAGGTACAATTATTTTCGTTTTTGAATTTGTACATTTGTGGGGATGAGTGTGAGGGTTGGACAGGTGTGGTAAGTATACATGGTTTGGTATTTTCTTACTTATAAACATTGCGTGGATGGTAACATTAACATATGGTTTTTGTTTGTTTACATTTTAAAGGTTTAGGAAATTTGCATTTGTCAATTAATTTAAGTTTTAAAATTTGTGTTGTTTCTATTTTCAGATGCCCCGCCAGAAGGACGGAAGCATCGAGCCTCAGGAGTCATTGCCGGGGGAAAGGGAGTTGTTTGTCCCAGTTATTTGGAGCCGCAGATATTTGGAGCCGCAGGCTGCGCGCCAATTTTAAAAAGAGTTGGGCCAGCGTTTCTGGTATGTATTCATGGTGTAAATTTAAGCCGGCTGTCGAATGTGGTACTTTTTACCACCACAGCGGCCGTTATTTTGCGTTTGAGTATTCATTTTGTTACAGCAATTTCACCAGTCGTCAGTGTTTTTATTTTCGTGTTTAGATCCCGCGCCGCCGTCAGTTTAGATTTTAATTTGCAGGAGGCTGCCAACCCGCCCATGGGTCTCATCGCCAGCCTTCAAATGGACCAAATCGCAGTGGATTCCCGCGCCGCCGTCTTATTCCGAGGTCCAGGGAGTTGCTGCATTTCAGCTGGAGTTCTTCGGTGCGTAGTGGATTCCCGCGTCGCCGTCTTATTCCAGGGTCCAGGGAGTTGCTGCACTTCAGTTGGAGTTCATCGTGTGTCGGCGAGAGCGTCGTCATTGCTTTGGAGTCACCAGGGTCATCGCTTCTGTGGGTCGTCTCGCCAGGGAAAGGAGGCATCTTGTGGACGCCGGGCCAAGATGCTTTGCTTTGGGCCGACGCTCGTAAGTGTCCATGGAATTGGATGCAGAAAATTGGATTAGATAAGTATATCTATGTGTTTAGTTTTTTTTGTCTGATTATAGTTTTGTCTTTTCTTTTGCAGGTCCAATTCGTCCAGGATTTTTCATTTTTGTCCGGTGGGATTTGGGAAGGAATGCATTGCCTTGAATTTATAAAGAGCATCGTCGGAGGTTCGTATTTGTCAGTGAGTTTGTAAATGCATTTAGTTTTCTGTTGTTGTTAGTTTATTTTGCTCTTTTCAGGGATATTGTCAGTATGCCGTTGCTACAAGAAAAGGTGGAATTTAAGGGTCAAGATTTTGACCTTTTGCCGGGTCAACAGCGCCGCACTTGGAATTCGTAAGGACGAGAGGGCTTCCCAACTTGGAAACGGCATCAAAACATTTTAGGTTTTTAATGTTTTAGGTGCCGAAATCGTCGTTTTTCATTTCGCCGAGTCGGGAAATGGTAAGTTGCGTGATTTTATGTTTTTATAAATTTGTTTTTTTTAATTTGTTTTATGATTTTACAGGGATTTTGTCTGTATGCCGTTGCTGCCAGAAAAAAGTCGATTTCGAGGGTCGCGAAATTGACCTTTTGCCGGGTCAGCAGCGGCGCACCTAGGGTCAAGAAGGACGAGGGTGCACCCCAACATGGAGACGGCATCCAAACATTATAGGATTTTTATGTTTTAGGTGACAAAAGCTTCGTTTTTCGTTGCGCCTAGTAGGGAAGTAGTAGGTTGCGTAGTTTTATGCTTTTATTAATATGTTTTCTTTTTCAGGGATATTGTCAGTGTTATCGTTGCTACCAGAAAAAGTCGAAATTCAAGGGTAACGATTTTGACCTTTTGCCGGGTCGGCAGCGCCGCACCAAGGGTCAATAAAATCGAGTGGCTTCCTGGAAAAGGGACGGCATCAAAACATTGTGGATTTTTATATATATTATTATATAGTGCTCTGTTTTATGTTTTGATTAAAGTATTTCTATCTTTAACGGAGATTTTGTCGATATTGCATTTCTGGAGGAAAAAGTCAATTATAGAGGTTACGATTTCGACTTTTTGCCGGGTCGGCAGCACCACGCCTAGGGTCTGTAAAGACGGGGGGGAATCCCAATAAGGAAACTGCATCAAAACATTG